>NW_026585797.1:3028865-3055509 GCF_907164565.1 Psammomys obesus | reverse complement strand
GAGGGAGGGAGGGAGGGAGGAAGGGAGGAAGGGAGGAAGGAAGGAAGAAAGAAAGAAAGAAAGAAAGAAAGAAAGAAAGAAAGAAAGAAAGAAAGGAGGGAGGGAGGAAGGGAGGAAGGGAGGAAAGAAGGAAGGAAGGAAGGAAGGAAGGAAGGAAGGAAGGAAGGAAGGAAGGAAGGAAGGAAGGAAGGAAGGAAGGAACGCAGGCAAAACTCAGTCAGGAGTTCTTAGAAGCAAAATGAAAGGTATGGGGAAGGTCAAAAGAAAGCCTAGACATTAACTAAAACCAGCTTTTTTAACTATCACAGTTATATCACAATCATAGGTTATTTTAAGGTCATCTATTCCAACTAACAAGGTAATAACCTGATTCTTTTTTTTTTTTTTCATTTTTTTGAAAACCCTACCATAATGCTATTCACCTTCTGCTTGAACATTTATCAAATAAAGCTCTCCTGGACACCATTGCTAAGTCTCTTTTTTTTTTTTCTTTTCAGTTCCAATTTCTTAATGATGGTCTTCTGAATATATTCATATGATAATATCTATAATGGTGTTGAATACTTGAAGTTGTACAACATAGCCCATATGCTATTTCTCTGCACAAGATTAAATCATAGGAATAGGTCTACAAACCAGTCAGGTAAGAATGGTGGGATAGGACACTACCATTAATAATGGCAAGGTTTTTTGAGTGTATAACAAAGTTTGAAAATCAGTGCCCGGAAGCCTTATGAATAAATGGTTAGATTCCATCACTTTTGTTGATTTGATAAGTGAAAGTGTTATGTTGTGTCTCTCATAAATGTGTACTTCAGACATAAAGATTTTAATGAATTACCTCATGTTATAAGTAATAGCATAAAGTTATTTTTTCATATGATTTTTGTCTTTTTTTTTCAATTCTATTGCCCTCTGAGGTGGTCTTTTTATACCATCCCACCATATTCTTATTGATCTGCTTCCTGAAGTAATGCTTATAGACAGTATTTTATGTACCACTTATAAATATTTGTTAATTGTAAATTACTTAAAATTTTAATTTTAAATAAAGTAGTTTGCTTACATTATAAAATAAATCCAGGTGTGAAGCTGTGAGATCAGGTTAGAGACCTTATAAGAGTGTTGGTTAGGTTCACAAGCACTTGAGAATTGTCACAAAACTTCATTCAGAAGGTCAAACAGCATAGATATCAGAGGTGGGAGAAGACAGGGAACAGGACAGTAGGCTCCCACAGGGGGCCTCTGAAAACTCTACCCAGCAGGGTACAGAACCATCTGAGACTCATAGCCAAACTTTGGGCAAAGTGCAGGGAATCTTATGAAAGAAGGAGAAAATAGAAAGACCTGAAGGGGACATGAGCTTCACAAAGACACCAACAGAGCCAAAAAAAAAAAATCTGGGCTCAGGGTGTTCTGGAGAGACTGATGAATCAAACAAGGACTATCCATAGAGAGGACCTAAATCCCCTGCTCAGATGTAGCCAATGGGCAACTCAGTCTCCATGGGGGTGTCCTAGTAAGGGGAGCAAGGGCAGTCTTTGGAATGATCTCAGTTGCCTGCTTTTTTATCACCTCTCCTTGGTGAGGTGGCTTTGTTAGTCCACAAAGAGGATCCAGACAATCCTGATGAGATCTAATAAGCTGGGGTCAGATAGTAGGGAAGGAGGACCTCCCTTATTAGTGGACTAGGGGAGGGACCTAGAGTGGGGAAGAGGGCAGGAGGGTGTGACCGAAAGTAGATGACGGAAGGGGCTACCACTGATAAATACACAATGAAAATGTACATTTACACAATTGGATATTATGTAAGGAGGGGACTACAGCTGGGATACAAAGTGAATAAACTGTAATTAATATAAAAATAAAAATAAAAAAAGAAATGTAAGCCCTAAGCAGAAAGGGTATGGTATATACATATGGTATATACTCACTTATAAGTGGATATTTAGATATATAATATAGGATAAACATAGTATTATAAGAATGTGTTTTTATTTTAAACCCAGGTATAAGGAATATTGGGCTACTTCACAACAACTATGATTTGTATCATGCTGTAGGAGAAGAATGATTCTGCCATCTGCAGATAGTTTTTGTGATTGTGTGATGTTTGGAACTCAGGAAATTTTTCAGAAAGTATAGAAATGCGAGGGCCCTGAGAGTTCGAAGATTGGGGGAGGTTGTTGGTTGATTTTGCTGTTGTTTGCTGTTAGTTGCTGTTGGTCATTGTTTGTTAAATAGTCATGAACAAAGAAGAAACAAGAAATTAGATATCCTGATGGTGAAGATCAAACTTGCTCAATGCCCCTAAGCAGCAGCAAATAGTCTAACAATTACTTGACCCTTTTTTCAACCCTTGATTTTATTCAGGGATCTCTTTCCCTTCCTCTCTATATTTTTCTCTCTCACGTCTAATATTAGGGGATTGCATGAGAAGAAGAAATGGGTAGAGAAGGGTGGAAAACAGAAGAACCTACAAAGTAACAAACTCCGGGTACATCACTACCTATTGACTAGTATTCATAGAGCATACCACCATAGGCAAAAATTTTAATCTTACTTAGCCTCAGACATTGCAGACTTTAATAGTACCTTCTTGGTGCAATAGTGGCACAAATTTTATGGTAAAAACCAACTACTTTGTAATTAATTTATTTGTTTTACATCCCTATGGTAGCCCTTTCCCTTGTCTCCTCATGGTTCAGTCCCACCCTACCTCTCTCTTTCCCCTTATCCCTGTCTCCTACTCCTCAAAAAGGGGGAGTCCTCCTTTCTTATCAACTGAGCCCAAACTATCAAGTCTCTTTAGGACTGCATGCATCCTCTTTCTTTGTGGCCTGTCAGGGCTGCCTCACCTGGGAAAAAGTAATCAAAGGACAGGTAACAGAATTAATTTCAGAGACAGTCCCTGGACTCCTAACTAGGTGACCTACATGGAGATGAGCTGCCTATTGGCTACAACTGAGCAGGAGCCTGGGTCCTCTCCATGCATAGTCTTTGGTTGGTGCATCAGTCTCTACAGGACACCCTGGGCCCAGATTTTTTTGGCTCTGCTGGTCTTCATACTGAGCTCCTGTCCTCTCTGGGTCCTTTTAGCTGCCCCTCGCCCACTCTTCAATAAGACTCTCTGTGCTCTGCCCAAAGTTTGGCTGTGAGTCTCAGCATCTGCTTTAAAGGCCCACATCTGGTGTCAAGTCTATTTGCCCTTCTGAAAGAGAATTAAGCATTATTCCCTAATGTGTTCCTTGTTACTTAACTTCTTTGGGTCTGTAGATTGTAGCAGGACTATCCTGTACTGTATGACTAGTATTCGCTCATAAGTAAGTATATACCATGCTTATCTTTCTGGGTCTGGGTTACCTCACTCAGGTTGTTTCTAGTTTCTGGATATTACAAATAAAGCTTTTATGAACATAGTTGAGCAAATTACCTTGTTTTATGGTAGAACATCTTTTGGGTATGTGCCCAGAGGTGTTTTAGCTGGGTCTTGAGGAAGAGCTATTTCCAATTTTCTGAGAAAGGGCCAGATTGATTTTCAAGGTTGTTGTGCAATTTGTATTCCCACTGGCAATGGAGAAGGGTTCTCTTTTCTCCACATCTTTATCAGCATATGCTGTCACTTGAGTTTTTGATCTTACCCATTCTAATAGGTGTAAGATGGAATCTCAGAAAGGTTTTGATTTACATTTTCTTGATGACCAAAGAGATTGGACATTTCTTTAAGCACTGCTCAGCCATTCAATATACCTGACAATTCTCTGTTTAACTTTGTACCCCGTATTTTTCAAATTTTAATTTCCAAATTAATTTCCTTCTACAACTACCATTACTATTACCACTACTACTGTTTATATTTTAAATACCAGTTGTAGCTCCCTCCCTCATCTCCTCCTGGTCCCACCCTCAAGAGATAGTCTTTCACATGAACTCTAGTGCCAGCTCCTTGATTACTTGTCCCTGGTGGGGTGACCTAGCTAGCCCACAGAGGAAAAGGATGCAGGCAGTCCTGATGGGACCTAATAGGCTAGGGTCAGACAGTATGGGAGGAGGACTTCCCCATCAGTGTGTCCAACTTTTTATTTGAATTATGCTTTGCTGGTATTTAATTTCTTGAGTGCTTTATATATTCTGGATATTAAACCACTGTCCAATGTAGTATTATTAAAGATCCTTTCCCAGTCAGTAGGCTGTCATTTTGTTCTAGTGACAGTGTCCTTTACTTTACAGAAGCTTTTCAGTTTCATAAGGTCCCATTTACTAATTGTTGATCTTAGAGCCTGCGTGTTTGGTGTACTGTTTGAAAAGTTGTCTTCTTGTGCCCATGTGTTCAAGGCTCTTACCAAAAATCTCTTCTAACAGATTTAATGTGTCTGGTCTTATGATGAGGTCTTTGATTCACATGGACTTTACTAGTGTGTAGAGTGATAAGTATGGATCTATTTGATTTTTTGATGTGTACACATCCATCCATCATTTGTTTCTGACTCTTATGTCAAAATCAAGTGTCCATAAATGTGTGTGTTTATTTCTGGGTCTTTGGTTCAATTCCATTGATTAACCAGTCTGTTTCCATACCAGTACCACACAGTTTTCATTACTGTTGCTTAATAATATAGCTTCAGATAACGGATGGCGATACCTCCAGATGATCATTTATTTTAAAAGACATGATCAAAGTTCCCAATTTTGATGGTAAACTAGGAAAGACACACATAGTATATACTCACTAATAAGTGGATATTAGACATATAATATAGGATAATCATACTAAAATCTGTACACCTAAAGAAACTAAACAAGAAGGACCCCGGGGTAAGATGCTTAATCTTCATTCAGAAATGCAAATGGGATAGACATCAGAAGAGGAATAAAACAGGGAACAGGAAAAGAGCCTAACATGGAGAGCTGGTTGAAGACTCTACCCAGCAAAGTATCAAAGTAGATACTGACACTCATAGCCAAACTTTAGGCAGAGTGCAGGGACTCTTATGAAAGAAGGCAGAGACAGAAAAACTTCAAGGGGACAGGAATTCCACAAGGAGAGTAACAGAACCAAAAAATCTGGGCACAGGGGTCTTTTCTGAGACTGATATTCCAACCAAGGACCATTCATGAGATAATCTAGAATTCCTGGGCAGATGTAACCCATGGCAGCTCAATCTCTGAGTGGGTATCCTAGTAAGGGGAACAGGGACTGTCTCTGACATGAACACAGTGGCTGGTTCTTAAAACACCTCCCTCTGTGGGGGGAATAGCCTTACCAGGCCACAGAGGAAGACAATGCAGCCAGTCCTGATAACACCCTATAGGCTAGGGTCAGATGGAAGGAGAAGAGGGAGGACCCTCTCTATCCATAGACTTGGGGAGGGGTATGGGAGGAGAAGAAGGAGAGAGGTCTGGATTGGGAGGGGACTACAGTTGGGATACAAAGGGAATAAATTATAACAAATAAAAAAATTAAATAAAAAGTACATTCCCATAAGGAAAAAAAACTTAAATAATAAAACTAGGCATTGATAAAACAGACCACACAATTAAACAAAGGTATGCAACTGAACAAAAATTTTCCTAAAGAAGAAATATAAATGATAGTAATATTTTAAAATTTTCTCAATTTCATTGTTCATTATTTAATCAAAGTTAAAACTACTTTCATAGTCTATATCACCTGTAGTTTTTTAAAATGAGAATGGCCTCAATAGCTTAATACATTTGAGTTCTTGGATCCTAGTTGGTAGAGAGTTTTAAAACATTTTGAGCTGTGGTCTGGTTGGAGAATGTGTACCACTGCAGGTGGGATTTCAGGTTTCGAAAGGCCATTGCGGTCTCAACCTCTCTCTTTACCATATCTGTAAATAGTGTGTAAGCTCCTGGCTACTGCACCAGTATCATGCCTACCTGCCTATTCCCACCATAATGGCTATACTATGACTCTGTGAGGCTGTAAGCAAAGTCATTATTAAATGCTTTCTTTAAAAGTTGCTTTGGTCATGATATCTCTTCAAGGCAATAGAACAGTAACTAAGACAATAAGCAAGTCAGAATGGTTTTAACGGGAAATAGAGATGACAAGAAATGATGTGGTAAAGGAGAAACATATATTTTTCATGAGATTGTAAATGAGTATAGTTAGTATGGAGATGAGTCTTGAGTTCTCTCAGAAAATTAAAAACAGTACTCTCACATGTCCTAGCTATAAAACCCTATGCAAGTAACTTAAGCACTTTGCATCCTACTGGATAGAGACTTCCACATATGTTCATTGCTGCCCAATTCACAATAGCCAAGACACTGAATCACACTTCATGGCTATCAACTCAAGAATTAATGAGAAAAATATAATGCGTATATGTATTGCAATATTACTCAATTTTAAAGAAAACTAAAATTAGACTTGAGAGATATCTCAGCAGTTAAGAGCTGATCTCTACTGTTGGAAGATCAAAGTTTAATTCCCTGTACCTATGTCTGGTGGCTCACAACCACCTGTAATTTCAACTACTCTTGGTAGAATCTTTCAAAGGCCCTCTGTGGTAGACTCATGTCCTGTTCCCTGTTTTCTCTCTCTTCTGATGTCCATTCTATTTGCCTTTCAGACTGAGGATTGATCATCTTACCCAGGATCCTCCTTCTTGCTTAGCTTCTTTAGGTATACAGATTTTACTATGTTTATCCAATACTATATGTCAAATATCCAAAATAAGTGAGTATATAGTAGGTGTGTCTTTCTGCTTCTGGGAGACCTCACTCAGGATGATCATTTCTAGTTCCCACCATTTGCCTGCAAATTTCACGATTATCTTGTTTTTAGTTGCAGAGTAGTTTTCCATTGTGTGAATATACCACAATTTCTGTATCCATTTCTCAGTTGAAGGATATCTGGATTTTTTTCCAGCTTCTGGCTATTACAAATAAAGCTGCTATGAACATGGTTGAACAAATGTCCTTGTTGTATACTTGAGCATATTTTGGATAAATGCCTAGGAGTGATAAAGCTAGATCTTGAGGAAGCACTATTTCTAATTGTCAGAGAAAGTGCCAGATTGATTTCCAAAGTGGTTGTACAAGTTTGCATTCCCACCAGCAATGGAGGAGGGTTCCCCTTTCTCCACATCCTCTCCAGCATGTGTTGTCACTTGAGTTTTTGATCTTAGCCATTCTGATGGATGTAAAGTGAAATCTCAGGGTTGTTTTGATTTGCATTTCCCTGATGACAAAAGACGTTGAACATTCCTTTAAGTGTTATTCTGCCATTCGATTTTCCTTTACAGAGAATTCTCTGTTTAGCTCTGTTCCTCATTTTTTTAAAATTGGATTACTTTATTTGTTGCTTTTTAACTTTGTGAGTTTTTATATATTCTGGAAATTTTCCCTCTGTCAGATATAGGGGTGGTAAAGATCTTCCTCAGTCTGTAGGCTGTCATTTTGTTCTGATGACGGTGTCTTTTGCTTTACAGAAGCTTTCCAATTCATGAAGTCCCATTTATTAACTTAAGAGCCTGTGCTGTTGGTGTTCTCTTCAGGAAGTTGTCTCCTGTGCCAATGAGTTCTAGGCTGTTCCCCACTTTTTCTTCTAACAGATTTAGAGTGTCTGGTTTTATGTTGAGGTCTTTGATCCACTTGGACTTCAGTTTTGTGCAGGTTGATAAATATGGATCTATTTGCATTTTTCTACATGTAGACATCCAGTTAGACCAGCACCATTTGTTGAAGGTAGGTGTGTGAGTTTGTTTCTGGGTCTTCTATTCGATTTCATTGTTCTACCATTCTGCTTTTATGCTTGTAACATGCAAATTTTAATTAAATTTTTATTTTTTTACATTAATTACATTTTATTGGCTTTGTATCCCAGGTGTAGCCCTCTCCCTCATTCCCTCCCAATCCCTCCCTTCCTTCTTCATCTCCTCCCATGCCTCTCTCTAAGTCCACTGATAGGGAGGTCTTCCTGCCCTTCCATAATATTGCTCTGTAGTATAGCTTGAGATCAGGGATGGAAATGCCTCCAGAAGATCGGTTGTTGTACAGGATTGTTTTAGCAGTTCTGGGTTTTTTTGGTTTTTCATATGAAATTAAAATTTGTTCTTTCAAGTTCTGTAAAGAATTGTGTTAATATTTTAATAGGAAATGCACTGAATCTGTATATTGCTTTTGGCAGGATGGCCATTTTCATTATGTTAATCCTACCAAGCCATGAGTAAGAAAGATCTTTCCATCTGATATCTTCTTCAATTTCTTTCTTCAGACTTAAAGTTTTTTTCAAACAGGTCTTTCACTTGCTTGGTTAGAGTCACACCGAGGTACTTTATGTTATTAGTGGCGATTGTGAAGAGTGTTGTTTCCCTAATTTCTTTCTCGGCCCTTTTGTCTTTTGTATACAGGAGGACTACTGAATTTTTTTGAGTAAATTTTGAATCCAGCCACTTTGCTGAAGATGTTCACCAGCTGAAGGAGTTCTCTGGCTGAATTTTTGGAGTTATGCATATATACTATCATATCATCTGCAAAAAGTGATACTTTGACTTCTTCCTTTCTGATTTGTAGCCCCTTGATCTCCTTTAGTTGTCTTATTGCTCTGGCTATGACTTCAAGTACTATGTTGAAAGATATGGAGAGAGTGGACAGCCTTGCCTGGTCCTTGATTTCAGTGGGATTGATTTAAGTTTCTCTCCATTGAGTTTGATGTTGGCTATAGGCTTGCTGCATCTTGTCTTTGCAATGTTTAGGTATTTGCCTATTTTCTTTGGGAACATAAGATTATTCAATCTATTTACCTGATCTTGATTTAATTTTGGTAGATGGAATTTATCAAAAAATTGTCCATTTCATTTAGATTTTCAAATTTTCTGACATATAAGTTTTTGTAGTAAGACCTAATGATTTTCTGGAATTCCTCTGTGTCTGTCTTTATGTCTCCCTTTTCCTTTCTGATTTTGCAGGTTTGGATAGTTTCTCTCTGCCTTTTAGTTAGTTTGGCTAAGGGTTTGTCTACCTTGTTGATTTTTTCAAAGAACCAGCTCTTGGTCTCATTGATTCTTTGAATTGTTTTCTTTGTTTCTAACTCACTGATTTTTGTTCTGAGTTTCATTATTTTTAACAGTGTACTCCTCCTAGGTGTGTCTGCTTCTTTTTTTGTTTTGTTTTGTTTGTTTGTTTGTTTTTCCCCTAGGGCTTTTAGTTGTGCCATTAAGTTGCTTGTATAAGATGCCTCAAACTTCTTTCTGCTATGAACTTTCTTCTTAGCACTGCTTTCATTGTATCCCATAAGTTTGGGTAAGTTATGCCTTTATTTTCATTGAATTGTAGGAAGTCTCTAATTTCTTTATTCATTTCTTCCATGACTAAGCTGTCATTGAGTAGAGAGTTATTTAGTTTACATGTATATGTAGACTTGTTATTTTTGTTGTTGTTGAGGTCTAGTTTTAGGCCCAGGTGGTCTGATAGGATACAAGGGATTATTTCAATCTTCTTATATCTGTTGAGGCTTGCTCTGTGCCCAAATATGTGGTCAGTTTTTGAGAAGGTTCCATGAAGTGCTGAAAAGAAGGTATACTCTTTTGAGTTTGGGTGAAAAGTTCTATTGACATCTATTAAGTCCATTTGAATTAGGACCTCTGTAAGTGCTATTATTTCCTTATCTGTTCTGTCTAGATAATCTGTACCCTGATGAGAGTGGAGTGGTGAATTCTTCCACTATTAAGGTAATGTGTGATTTAAGCTTTAATAATGTTTCATTTACAAATGTACATGCTTTTTGTTTGGGCCAGAGATATTCAGAATTGTGATGTCCTCCTGGTGCATTTTTCCTTTAATGTGAATGAAGTGCCCCTCTTCATCTTTTTCGATTAATTTTGGTTGAACGTCTGTTTTATTAGAAATTAGGATAGCTACTACAGCTAGTTTTTGGGTCCGTTTGTTTGAAAAACATTTTCCAGCCTTTTACTCTGAGGTAGTGTTTATCTTTGTTGCAGAGGTGCAGCAGAGTGTTGGATACTGTTTCCATAACCATTCTGTTAGTCTGTTTCTTTTTATTGGAGAGTTGAGTCCTTTGATTTTAATAGATAATAGTGACCAATGAATGTTAGTTTCTTTTATTATGGAGTTGGTGGTGTTACTGTGTTTCAATGCTTGTTTTCTTTTGATTTTGTTGTGACATGATCTATATCCTGTGTTTCCTTGGGTATAGTTGATTTCATTGGATTGGATTTTCCTTCTAGTTTCTTCTGTAGGGCTGGGTTGCTGTGTATATATTGTCTAAGTTTAGTTTTGTCATGGAATACTTTGTTTTTTCCATCTATGTTGATTGAAAGCTTTGCTGGGTCTAGTAGTATGGGTTGACATCTCTGGTCCCTTAGAGTTTGCATGATATCTGTCCAGGCCCTTTTGGCTTTCATAGTTTCTGTTGAGAAGTCTGGTGTGATTCTGAATAGGTTACTTGGCCTTTTTCCCTTGCTGCTTTTAATATTTTTCTTTGTTCTGTAGATTTAGTATTTCGACTTTTATGTGACATGAGGAAACTCTTTTCTGGCCTACTCTATTTGGTGTTCTGTAAGCCTTTTGTGTGTTTAAGGACATCTCTTTCTTAAAGTTGAGAAAACATTCTTCTATGATTTTCTTGAATACATTTTCTGGACTTTGGAGCCTGGATTCTTCTTCTTTTTTTTTTTTTTTTTTTTTTATCTATTCCTATTACTCTTAGATTTCATCTTTTCATGATGTCCTTGATTTCTTGGATGTTTTGTGTTTGGGACTTTTCTGATTTTATTTTTTCTTTGAGAAAAATATCAGTTTCTGCAATTGTATCTTCAGCACCTGAGAGTCTCTCTTTCATCTCTTGTATTCTGTTGGTGATGCTTATTTTTGTGGTTCCTGATCTTTTCTCTAAGTTCTCCAGCTCCAAGGTTTTCTCTGTTTGTTTTTTCTTTGTTGGGTCTAAATCTGTTTTCATGTCTTGCACCAAATCTGTTTTCATGTCTTGCACCATTTCCTTCATCAGTTTAAATATGGATTTCTGTCTTTCCATGATGGCATCTATTTTGTTGTTGTTGTTGTTCATTTCCTTTCTATATGCCACTACTTGTGCCTCTATTTGTTTGGCTGTAGTTGCCTGTATTTCTTTGAGAGCTTTGTTTGTTTTCTCTTTATGTGCTTCTAATAACTGGATAGCACAGCTTTAAAATCATTTTACTCTGTTTCTGATGAATTTAGTTATCTATTGATTTTGGGGGTTGCCATTGAAGACATAATATCCTGATTTTTGTTGGATGTGTTCTTGCACTGACTTCTAGCCATCTGCTTATCCATATGTTTGCTGTTTGTTCCTGGAGTCTGTACTTCAGACTGTGTCTGTCTGTCTCTGGTGTCTGGAGTATTCTTCAGGAAGATGAGAGAGGTCCACTGGTTTGAGAGTGGATGTTGGTGTTTCAGCTGTAGCTAAGGGAGGAAGGTCGCAGGCACAGGTAGTGCACAAGTGTTGGTGAACAAGCACGGGGAGCAAGCATGGGTGTGTGCTTGGAAGTGTGCCTTGAAGGACCGGGTGCTAGGGTGTATAGATGCCTGGAATGTGGGGCTTAAGTGCAGGGGGAGGTGTGGGTGCTGGCGCTGTTCATGGGGGCAGTGTGCATGTGCAGGTGCCCTAAATACCTCAGTGGCCTGCATACCTGTCTACTGTTCTTCTGGTGTTCATATCTGTCTGGGATCCAGAAATTGTTTGCCTGGATTCCACTAGTAGACCCACAGAACAGAGGCTTCAGTGTTGAGAATGCTGTCCCAAGCATACCTTTGTTTCCCACAGTTTGGGTGTGGGTGGGAGGAATCAGGCATCTAGCTGCTATAGTAGAGAGACCCTTGATCTGGGGCTCTGCAAGCATTCACCTTAAAGGCACACTCACTTGCTTGCCAGCCTAATCAGAAAGCCAGGGGTTGCCCCTGTTCTCTACTCTCAGATTTGGGCCCACAGAGGCAAATGAGAGTATAGGAGATCCATCAGCTCGATGGTGTCCACTGTTTGGCTGCCAGGCAGGGAGGTCTGTATATGGGGGCAGCTGCCTCTGCAGTCTCAGTCACAGAGCATGGAGGCTTCTGCTTGGGCTAGCTGCCACCCTGCTGCAGCCACAGCTGCAGCTCCAGGTGGGCCAATTCTACCTTTCCAGTCACTGAGCCTGGAGACTTGTGCTTGGGACAACCACTTCTGCCTTGGCAGAGCAGGGAGACCAGTACTTGGGACAAGGGGAAGTGCAGGGAATTTGAATATAAAAACCTGCTATCTAACAAGCTTAGAAAATAATTGGAAGCATAGTAGAATACATCTCAAATGAAGTAGGAGGGGAAATACTGAGAGCTAACTGGTTAAGTGATGGGGAACAGGGGTGTTGCGGACATGAGAGGGTAGTCAGTAAGTTACTCAAATTATGTATGAATGAAAAAAGCCTTCAGTAAGGCCTTTTCAAGTTACAATGTTAAAAAAAAAATGTTCAACTAGAATTAGTCTTCCTGGGTAGATGATTTTGCTCCTAAAATGCATGAATTAGTAAATGAAAGTTGAAGCACAAAGCATGGTATACCTATTTTTATATTTTTATATTAAGTACAGTTTATTAACTTTGTACCCCAACTGTAGCCCCTTCCCTCATTGCCTCCCTATTCCTCCTTTCCTCCCTCATCTTCTCCCATGCCTCTGCCCAAGTCTACTGATAGGAGAGGTCCTCTTCCCCTTCCCTCTGATCCTAGCCTATCAGGTCTCATCAGGACTGGCTGCATTGGCCTGGTCTGAGAAAAATCCTTTCTAATTTTATTTTTGTTTTTCTGGTTTTTATTACTATTTCAAGTTAGGAAAAAATCAAGGATTTGAGGGTAGGATCTGCTTATGGAGAAAGAACCTCCATCACCGTCTTTCTGGGCCTGAGTTATCTCATTCAGTGTCTTTGTTACTGTCTATTGCTGTGATGAAACACTACGAGCAAAAACAACCTTGGATTTGGGGCCTTCATTTCCTCTTACAACTGTCATGTGGGGATGCAGAGGTCTTCAAAACAACACAGACTACTGTCATTGCTGTGGGTTACCCACAATAGCTACCTGGGACAAACACTACACACCCTGACTGCAGCACATAGAGAAAACAACCTAAAACTAACCAGAAAGTGCCCTTAATCATGCTAGAAGGTGATATACAAGTTCCTGAGGTCAAGAAAAAATCCGTGGTTTTACCCAGAGGCAGTTCCTGCATGCTGTAACAGAGATCTGCTAAGCAAGATGCGCGCACTGGTGCCAAGCTACATGACTCCTAGGACTGGGAGGGAGAGTCATGCCTGGTACTGTAATTCCAGTCAAAGGCCCAGAGCTGGGAGGGCATATGCTCAAGGAAAAGATTTCCTAGTGAAATTTTGCTAAATTGGCATATTGCCAGATTGCCTTCTAATTATTCATGATTAAACCCCTAAAGCTCACCTACTCTCAATCTTTTTCAAACAAACTTCACTTTCCAGTGAGCAGCAGTCAACAGAGAGACCCATAACCGGTAAAAATAGTGGGAAAAATATATTGAATGCTGCTCGGTCATAAATGGGACATCTATATCAACATCCCTGTCCTTCCAAGTTCAGGGACCATCACTGTAGAGGAAATGGAAAGAGCATGGGGGTTCGGAAGAGTCTGACATGGCTATTACATTAATAAAATGACAGCATCTCAGACTATTAGCACAAAACCTGCACATGATCAAACATGTCAAAAATCCTAGATTATAAATGGTATTAGACCCCTTACTAAAGAGCTGTCAGATATGAATATTTTCTTGGGGAGAGAGAATCATTTCCTGCTCTCAGCACACCTGATCCATGCCTGTTACCCATTCCACACCCTCCCTAACCAGTTTCCTCCATCCATCTACTTCAGATGTCTATTTTCTTTCCGATTCTGAGTGAGGTTCAAGCATCTTACCTTGGGCTCTCCTTGGGTCTATGGATTGTTGCATGGTTATCCTGTACTTTTTGGCTAATAATCACTTATAAATGAGTACATATCATTCATGTCTTTCTGGGTCTGGGTTACTTCACTCAGGATGATATTTTGTAGTTCCATCCATTTGTATGCTAATTTCACAAATTCTTTGTTTTTAATAGCTTAGTAGTATCCCATTGTGCAAATGTGCCACATTTTCTTTATTCTTTTGTGGAGGGACATCTCGATTGTTCCCATTTTCTGACTATTATGAATAAAGTCGCTATGAACACAGTTGAGCAAATGTCCTTGTTGTATAGTGGAGCATCTTTTTGGTATATGTCCAGGAGTGGTATGCCTGAATCTTGAGGAAGAACTATTGCCGATTTTCTGAAAATGTGCCAGATCGATTTACAAAGTGGTTGTACAAGTTTGCATTCCCACCGGTAATGGAGGAGGGTTCCCCTTTCTCCACATCCTTGCTAGCATGTATTGCCACTTGCATTTTTTGTTTAAGCCATTCTGACAGAGTAAAATGGAATCTCAGAGTCTTTTTATTTTGCAGTCGTCTTATGGGAAATTGACTAAAGATGGATGTTGAGCATTTCTTTAAGTGCTTCTCAGACATTTGAGACTTCTTTGTTGAAAAATCTGTTTAGCTCTCTTCCTCATTTTTTAATTGGATTATTTCATTTCTTGATTTCTTTACATATTTGGATTAGCCCATTGTCAGATCTAGGGATGGTAAAGATCTTTTTCCAGTCTGTAATCTGCCACTTCATTCTATTGACATTGTCATTTGCCTTACAGAAGCTTTTCATTTTCATGAGATCCTATTTTTAATTGTTGATGTTAGAGCCTGACCTCTTGGTGTTCTATACAGAAAGTTGTCTCCTATGCTAATGTGTTCAAGGCTGAACTTCGATTTCTTTCCTAATAGATTTAGTGTATCTGCTTTTATGTTGAGGTCTTTGATCCACTTGGACTTAAGTTTTGTTTAGGGTGATAAATATGGATCTATTTGCATTTTCTACAGTTAGACATTCAGTTTTACCAGTACCATTTGTTGAAGATGCTTTCTTTCTTACTTTATATTATTTGTACCTATTGTGAAGGATGTTTTTCCTAATTTTTTTCTCAGCCTGTTTGTCATTTGTATGTAGGAGGGCTATACTGATTTTTTTGTTGTTTTTAATTTGTTATCCGGCCACTGACAAGACATTTTCTAATGTTAAATAAATGGTGAAATTTTTTAATGATTGGTATGCATTTACATTTAAATAGTGTGTTCTTTCTTCCATTCATCTCTGCAGTGAAAATTTCAAGTAATTAGGGTAAATTTTTTATTAGCACTCTGCTGTTCTTGATCCACTAATATTAATTTAAAATTTTGCATCTGTATTTTCAAATTTCCACATGGCTTTTTTCTTAGCTACTTTACAGATTAAAGCAAGACATAATTAAATGATTGAACATTTTTCTCTATTGACTTAACTTACAGAAACATGTTGGAAAATAAAAGTAAATGATGTCAATGACTTTCTGATAGTATTTATTTGTAATTGTCATTTCCAGGGCTAGAAATACTTGTAGAAAGTGCCTTTAACTATATTCAGGTTGGATATTGGTTGTTAGCCTATTCAATTTTATCATTTCTTCTTCTACCAATTTGGTCATTTTGCCATATCTCCCAAATTTATTTGTGTTTTCAAGTATATTGACATATTGAATATAATATTTTTTATTTTTTATCTATTTCACATGTGGTTGTTTTTCCTTTTTATTCAATATTTGGTCTATTAAATTTGTTTTATGAGGTGGTTAGTGTACTAAATCTGCTTCATGGAGCATTCCATGGAATTTTAATGTCCTTTTCGTGACACTGACATTTTATGTGACACTGATATTTCTTAGTTATAGCTAACGTTCTGCAGCAGCTTTTTTTTTTTAATCTTGGCCTTTTCCAGCACAAAAATATCATAGTACAAAGTATCTTCCCATATTAGGAATTCCGTTTAGAAACCAGTTCTCAGGAACCCATGGTTATCATTTATCTGTTTTTCAAAAGTGTATGGAGAATTAAGGAGAAGTTCACCTTGTGTAAATGATAGCATTGATTCTGTCTGACATAACTCAACTTAATATTTGCCAAATGTTAATGTGGATCCACTGGTGTGCAGATATGTGTGCAGATATGGTGTCCATCTCCTGTTCCTACTGCTTTGATGGTTAAAATATAGTTACATAGGGCTGACTGTCTCAGTGGTCAAGAACAATCGTTTCTTTTCCAGAGCTCTCAGGTTTATCCTCAGTACCCACACAGCATCTCAAAACCATCTGTCAGTCTACTTACAGGATCTTATATCCTCTTTACAACTCTATTGTGTCAACCATGGTCCACAGACATACATGCTCTCAAAGCATGCATATATATTTATTTGAGTAAGAAGGCCCCTGACCCCGCCATAGGAGCATATATTTTCATGATTAATCCCCAGTTGATGAGCTGTTAGAAAAGCATTAGAAATCACACCCTTGTAGGAGTGGGCGTGGCCTTTTTGGAACAGATGTGTCACTAGGGTGGGGTTTAAGGATCAAAAAGCCCATGACAAGCAGAGTGTCTGCTCTCTTTCCACCTGCTCCATGACGATCAGCATCTAATTCTCTCAGTTGCTTCTCCAGCATCATGCCTACAACATGTCACCATTCTCCTTGGCATTATGGTAATGGGTTCACCCTCTGAACTTTAAGCAAACAGTGAAATGCTTTCCTTTATTAAATTCTTATTGGTCTTGATGTCTCTTCACAGCAATAGAACACTGACTAAGCAAGACAAAGTTTAAAAAAATGTTTGAATTAGAAGTAGATATATGTATGGGGAACCTATGTCTGTAGTAAAGCATAACTCATTGACAGAACAGGACCTCATGTAGATGCTGTTGAAATTTTTAAAAACTAAATTGTACCAGACTTTTACATCCTGATTCATTGCTCCAGACCATATTTTTCTATTCATTAGAGATTAAGTACCTTATTGGGTTTTTTTCTTTTCATTTTTTAAAACAAGCCTTCTGATAAATGTTTAGGGAAATATGTCCTAGGAAAATATTTGCATTTTCATGTACATATAAATTTCACTTGTAAACTGACAAATTATTCATCTAAAATTGTTAAATTATAGTTGATTCTGTGAGCAATTCAGAGATGCTCCGTCCAGGAATAGCTGAGTTACTCGCATTTGTTCATCATCACCACGATGCTGTGAGCCTTCTATACCTTTTCTTTCTGACAGGACTTTCCCATTCAGAATACAAGCTTTATTAATTGTATGTGCATTTCTAAAAGACCATGTCCAAATCTGATGCCTGTTACTATAATGACACTGAGCAAACCAACTTAGTGAAGAAGAATGTTTTATTTAGCTTATACTTACACATTACAGTCCATCATTGAAGGATTTCAGTACAGGAACTCTAGCAGGAACTTGGAGGCAGGGAGCATGGAGAAATCCTTTATTTTAGCTTGCTTCCAGGCTCATCATCATCTAGCTTTTTTACATAGCTCAGGATCACCTGTCTAGGTGTGGGACCACCCACAGTGGGCTGGTCCTCCCTCATCAACTGGCAAGACAGAAAACGTCCCACAGACTGTTACACAAGTTGATGTGATAGAAGCTGAGATAGCCTCCTCCCAAGCATTTCTAGTTTGTGTCAAGTTGACAAAACTAACCAGCAAAGATTAAATTATTTTGTATTAGTAGTCAAAACCTCAGTCTAAGAAAAGATCCCTGATGGTATGTGTAGATAATCAAATAAACCCAGAGTTTCATTTTAGAAAATCTATGGATCTAAACTATGACCCAACTGCTCAGCATACCAATACTATTTCTGATCGTAATTCAAGAGTAAGAGAAAAAATAATGTTATAGTAAAAGCTCTTTATTGTGTCAAATTTTTACTGTAATGTACAAACTATGCATCATAGGGTATTTCATTCACGTTTGTGCTTATGTCTCTAATTAATATTAACATTCTATTTCCATAATACATTATTACTCTGTTAATTTAGTAATCTCTGCCATGTCAGGAATAATATTTGGACATTACCAGAGGTGTGATACCAAGGATGGTTTGAGAACACAGTTGTCTGTCATGCACCAGGTAGGCCCTCAGCACAGTGCTATAATGCTCTTTGAGTCTTAAAGGTGTTGCTGGTTTCCTCTTTACCTCTAAGCTCAGTAACTAGGACTGGCCCTGGCACAATGACATTATTCAGCAAAAACTTAGTCAACAAAGTATCTGTTGCTTTCCTTCTCTTGGCATAAAAGAACAGATTTCTGTTCACTTCAGATAAAGCACCATTGCAAGATCAAAAAAATGTCCCTACCCACATCTAGCTGAGTGAACGAATCAATAGTTTTAAGAGGAACTGCTTACAGAGACATGTGTATAGAAGCATGAGCAGTCCCATTACTGTTATAGCTATCTCCAGCAGCTGCCAATTGTTTAAATGTAATGGGGGGTGGACCTCTCGTGCCTGGGCAATGCCCCTATCTTTTGAGCCCACCACACTTGCCCCAATCTCATTCCCATGAGTGAACTCTATTGGGCTAAATCTTGTGATGATCTACAGCTTTTATTCGCAGGTGACAGTGTCATGCCATGATCAGAGGTCATAACCACAGCAGCCAGTTTGCTAAAGCTCCTTTTAAATTCTGATTTTTAGATGCAATAGCTGGAAACCTGAAATTGGTTGTATTGGACAATTTTCTGTCACTGGATTTGTGTCAAGAGGTGGGATCTTTCAGAGACAAAGTATGATTTTGCTTTTAATTTTCTTAAATTAATAGAGAGAAAAAGAACTATAGAGCAGCACAGTGCTAACAGTGGAATGCATAATACCTACCAAACTCCTCTCTGGAAGACTCCCCTCTTCACTTATTATTATTCTATTGTTATTCACTTGTTATTATTCCATTGTTGTTTGTGTAATGTTTTTTCCAGCAAGCATGCCTGTTTACCATGTGTTTGCAATGCTTGCCAAGGCTACAAGGATCTGGTATTTTCCCTGATATTAAAGTTACAGCTGGCTGTGAATTGCCATGTAGGTGCTGGAAATCAAATTGCAGTTCTTCAGCAGAACCCCCATCCCTTAACTGCTGATACATAGCTCCAGCCCCATTGGTCTCTACTTTAGAAGCCATGAGAAGTGTGTGGACAATTACATTTCCAAGGCTGGATTCCAGTGACAGTGCTCATTCAAACCCATTAAAAGAGGAGGAAGGCCTTATGTGTGTGGAGCACTGGGGATTGTTTCAGCAAAGCTCCAAGCACCATGATTATCACATGTGGCCATTTATCACAAGTTTTAAATAAATTTCATGTATACAGACAAGGAAAAGAAATCAACTAATTCTTCTTTATTGATTTTTTCTTTTTCTTTTAATTTTTTTATTAATTACACTTTATTTACTTTGTATCCCCCCTGTAGTTCCCTCCCTCCTTCTCTCTTTCCCTCCTTCCTAATCCCTCCCTTTCTCCTCCTTCTCCACACATGCCCTTCCCCAAGTCCACTGGTAATGGAAAAGGTCTTCTTTTCCTTCCTTCTGATCCTAGTCTGGTAGGTCTCATCAGGAGTGGCTGCATTGTCTTCTCCAAGGTGGAAAGATAGTGTTGATTCTGTGAAATTTGGAAAAGATGATTTATGATTTATTTATAATTCTTTTTTACTGCAAAATTTAGAAAGAAACAACAAAAAAGTGCTCAGATACCCTTGAGAGAATAAACCTTACACAGTTTTACAAAATAGGTGTGTTAAAAGTGATCTACTACCAAACTTGCAGGCTTTTTTTTTTTTTGAATTTTATTTTTTTTCTTATCAGTTACATTTTATTAACTCTGTATCCCAGCCATGTCCCGATCCCTCATTCCCTCCCAGTCCCTCCCTCCCTCCCTCATCTCCACCGTGCCCCTTTCCAAGTCCACTGATAAGGGGGGACCTCCTCCCCATTCATCTGATCCCGTTTTATCAGGTATCTTCAGGACTGTCTGCAAAGCTCTCCTCTGTGGCCTAACAGGACTGCTCCTCCCTTGGGGGATGGGGAGGCCAAATAGCCAGTCATTGAGTTCCTGTTAGAAATAGTCCTTGTTCCCCTCACTATGGGAAACCAATTGGTTACTGAGCTACCACAGGCTACATCTGAGCAGAGGTTCAAGGTTATATCCATACATGGTCCTTGGTTGAATGTCAGTCTCAGAAAAGACCCTGTGCCCAGATATATTTGGTCCTTGTGGAGCTCCTATCCTTTCCTCATCAGACTAACTCCCCTTCTTTCTTATGATTCCCTGTACTCTGCCAAAGGTTTGGTCATGAGTCTTTGCTTTGAAAACACTGCTAGTTAGAGTCTTTCAAATGCGCTCAGTAGACTCCTGTCAATGTTCAATGTGCATCCCATCTGTCTTTCAAAATGAGGATTGATCATCTTACCCCATGTCCGCTCTCTTGCTTATCTTTTTTAGGTGTACAGATTTCATTATGTTTATCATATCTTATAAGTCTATATAAGTGAGTATATACCGTGTTTGTCTTTCTCCTTCTGGGATATTTCACTCAGGATGATCTTTTCTAGGTCCCACCATTTGCCTGCAAATTTCATGATTTCCTCCTTTTTGATTGATGAGTAGTATTCCATTGTGTAAAAATACCACAATTTCTGTACCCATTCCTCCGTTGATGGACATCTGGGTTGTTTCCAGGTTCTGGCTATTACAAATAAAGCTGCTAAAAACATGGTTGAGCAAGTATCTCTTTTGTGTACTTGAGCAAAGTTTGGGTATATACCTAGCAGTGGTATAGCTGGGTCTTGAGGAAGCACTATTCCTAACTGTCTTAGAAAACGCCACATAGATTTCCAGAGTGGTTGTACCAGTTTACATTCCTACCAGCAGTGGAGGAGGGTTCCCTTTTCTCCACAACCTCTCCAGCATGTGTTGTCCCTTGAGTTTTTCATCTTGGCCATTCTGATGGGTGTAAGGTGATATCTCAGGGTCACCTGAGATTTTGATTTGCATTTCCCTGATGGCTAATGAGGATGAGCATTTCTTTAAGTGTTGCTCTGGCATTCGATATTCCTCTGTTGAGAATTCTCTGTTTAGCTCTGTTCCCCATTTTTTAATTGGATTACTTGGTTTGTTGCTTTTCAGCTTCTTTAGTTCTTTATATATACTCGATATTAGTCCAACACCCATTCATGTTTAAAGTCTTGGAGAGATCAGGAACACAAGGCACATATCTAAACATAATAAAGGCAATATACAGCAAGCCTATAGCCAACATCAAACTCAATGGAGAGAAACTTAAATCAATCCCACTGAAATCAGGGACAAGACAAGGCTGCCCACTCTCTCCCTACCTCTTCAACATATTACTTGAAGTCAGAGCCAGAGCAATAAGACAACTAAAGGAGATCAAGGGGATACAAATCAGAAAGGAAGAGGTCAAAGTGTCACTATTCGCAGATGATATGATAGTATATATGAGCAACCCCAAAAATTCAACCAGAGAACTCCTCCAGCTGATAAACACCTTCAGCAAAGTGGCAGGATACTAAATCAACTCAAAAAAATCAGAAGCTCTCCTGTATACCAACGACAAAAGGGCCGAGAAAGAAATTAGGGAAACAGCACCCTTCACAATAGCCACTAATAACATAAAGTATCTTGGGGTGACACTAACCAAGCAAGTGAAAGACCTGTTTGAGAAAAACTTCAAGTCTCTGAAGAAAGAAATCAAAGAAGATCTCAGAAGATGGAAAGATCTCCCATGCTCATGGATTGGTAGGATTTACATTGTGAAAATGGCCATCCTACCAAAAGCAATCTACAGATTCAATGCAATTCCCATCAAAATACCAACTCAATTCTTTACAGACCTTGAAAAAAAGATTCTCAGCTTCATATGGAGAAACAAAAAACCCAGAATCTCCAAAACAATCCTGTACAACAACAGATCATCTGGAGGTATCTCCATCCCCGATCTCAAGTTGTACTACAGAGCAATAGTAATAAAAACTGCATGGTATTGGCATAAAAACAGAAAGGAGGATCAATGGAACCGCATAGAAGGCCGAGAAATAAACCCACACACCTATGAATACTCGATTTTTGACAAAGAAGCCAAAACCATTCAATGGAAAAAAGACAGCATCTTCAACAAATGGTGCTGGGCCAACTGGATGTCCACATGCAGAAAAATGAAAATAGATCTATATTTATCACTCTGCACAAAACTAAAGTCCAAGTGTATCAAAGACCTCAACATAAAACCAGATACTCTAAATCTGTTAGAAGAAAAAGTGGGGAACAGCCTAGAACTCATTGGCACAGGAGACAACTTCTTGAACAGAACACCAACAACAGAGGCTCTAAGAGCAACAATCAATAAATGGGACCTCATGAAACTGAAAAGCTTCTGTAAAGCAAAGGACACTGTCATCAAAACAAAACGACTGCCTACGGATTGGGAAAGAATCTTCACTAACCCTTTATCTGACAGAGAAACTTGCAGGCTTTTGACAGAAAGATATAACTCATGAAGGTAGAGAATGGACTTACCTGTTCAAGAAGATGCAGTTCCCTTTAGCAGGACAGACAGGATGGCACGTTTGACCCCAGCAACATCAAAGTCATTGCCCTGAGAAAATATCAGTTACTTCTCAGAAACACTGTTAAATTTAAGGATTCAGTGATTGACATAAGAATTTTCATTTTATACCCAGCAATGTCCAATATTTTATGGGTCAAAGCAAAAGGAGCAAAGGTGGAAATTGCAGTTGAGGTATTTCTGGCTATGCTGAACTTGAAGATGTTCTTTCCAAAATTTTCATTAAAAGAATGCTTTAAATTGTTCTGTGAATTTTCTTTGCATTAATCCCATTAACAGAAAACTCCATTTTATATCCTGATTTCATAGTTCAATGAATGAAATTCATTGCAGCTTGAAGAATAATGAAGGGAAAGTGGAGGAGAGTGTAGTGAAAAAAAGTAAAGTCAAAAGAAATGGAGCAGGAGGCTGAGACAGCTTTTACGACACAGCCTGCTCCCAAGGCTCTGCTGTAAATATCAGGAGTGAAGGTAAGCCCTACTCAATAATAAGAATCAACCCAGGCAAATTAATTTCAGTGATAATATAAAACAAAATTAATCTTCCTCTTTTATAATGTAGGTTTAGACCTTTTCTTCTGCAATTATTACCAAAAAGGAAATTATAATAATTACATTTTCTCCTATTGTCTGAAGACTAATTGCAAGAGGTAAAAATGCTTCTTGGTATAGTCAAATTAAAATCTGAAAGAAAAATTTAATCATAAGATTATTATTATCATCTTATACATTCTATACAAACAATTCACAGTCTACATTGGAGTCTTTGATTTATTTCTTAGTAACTGAGTACTGTGAAAGAAAGGCTCATGAAGACTTTTACTTTAAATTTCCATTATTCATGGCAGTGTTATTGTTAAATAAAGGTTGCTTATGCAAGAAAAAAAATACATGCATCTTTATTTAAAAAGCTTGATTAATGGACAGAAGAAAGCACATCAAATCACAAATGTTCCATGCACTTCTCCCACGCCAGTTCCTTGTTGTAGTATCAGAACAGGTCACTGAACAATGACTGCCTTTATTCCTAGTTATCAATACATAGACACCAGTACATACAGTATTCATAGCAACTTTGCTTAATTGATTTGATAGCTCTCCACTGTCAACTTCTTTACTGCTGCATATAATTCTATTGTGTTTATGTACTGCAGTCTACAAAATCAACCCCATAAATTCACAAGTGTATCACACTCACACATATATCAAACAACTTTTGGACAAAATATCCATCAATGATATTTGATATTCAGTGTTAACTTGACAGAATCTGAAGTCAACCAAAAAACAAGCTGCTGGGCATAGCCCATGGGGGATTCTTTATAACAGCTTATATTGAATAGGAATGATACACCTAGCACAGGTAAAATCAGGTTGTAGAAAAAAAAAGCTTTGTTTTCACCTGTTTCATGTTATCTACTTTACTACTGCTACTGTTCCTGCTGTTACTCAACACCCTTTCTTTGGGTTTCCAACTTGGCTCTCAAGGAACCCTCCATGCCTTCAGCTCCAACTTAGAAATACTCAGAGTAGTGAACTGAGAGAAGCTATCCTGTTGTCTTTTCCAGCAGGAAAAGCATTTTTGGTGGACTGTATCTTGTATATAAATCTAATCAACCCCTTTTGAGTATGTATTCATTCTGCTCTGTTCCACTGGAGACCCATGACTACCACTGCATACTTGTACATGTACATTCTAAGGACATCAGTTAGTTTCTAACATTGAAATAGAGGTAAGCTTTGGAATAAATTATAAATACACAATTCCCATTTTTATGTTAGAAGAAAATGCAAGCAATTTAAAATGAATCTTTTGTGTAATATAAAATTTTATTATAATCATAAGCAATAATATTATTACTTAGGAAATGGTAAGACATTATCTATACATTGTTTATTAATATTAACACATTATCAACATTTTTGATGACTTATTCTACAATATATACATATAGACATATATACTACTAATTTCTAAAAGGGGTCAAAATATTTAAGTAAAAATGAAAAGATATGCAAATATCAGAAAAAAGAAGCCTGTGAGGGATGAGTAGAGGTAGTTCCAGGACAGAGTGTACAATAGTTCCTTTACCCTACTTCAGAGGAAGAATTCCAACAGAAAAATGGGTTATGGATGGAATTCCTGCTGGAATCTTTGTTAAATGTTTAAATTATTTCAGAGTTTTTTTCTTAAATACTAAGTAATTGGCAGCTTTGTGTTTGTTTGTTATGCTTGTTTGTTTCTCAGTTTGCAATGGCATTTAAAAATAATTTTTTTTAATTTTTTATTAATTACACTTTATTCATTTTGTATCCCCCCATAAGCCCCTCCCTCCGCCCCTCCCTATCCCACCCTCCCTCCCCTTTCTGCATGCATGCCACTCCCCAAGTCCACTGATAGGGGAGGTTCTCCTCTTCTTTCTGACCTTAGTCTATCAGTTCTCATCAAAAGTGGCTGCATTGTCCTCTACTGTGGCCTGGTAAGGCTGCTCCCCCCTCAGGGGGAAGTGATCAACGAGCAGGCCAATCAGATTATGTCAGAGGCAGTCCCTCTTCCCATTACTATGTAACCCACTTGGACACTGAACTGCCATGGGCTACATCTGTGCAGGGGTTCCAGGTCATCTCCACGAATAGTCCTTGGTTGGAGTATGATTTTCTGGGAAGTTCCCTGTGTTCAAATTATCTTGTTCTGTTGCTCTGCTTGTGGAGTTCCCGTCCCCTCCAGCTCTTACTATTTCCCACTTCTTACATAAAATTCCATTCACTCTGCCTGACAGTTGGCCATCAGTCTCAGCATCTGCTTTGACAATCTATACTGCAGAAGCTTTCAGAGGCCCTCTGTGGCAGGTTTCAAGGTTGTTTCCTGTTTTCTTCTGGCTTTCAGAGGCCCTCTGTAGCAGGTTCCGAGGTTGTTTCCTATTTTCTTTTTCTTCTGATGTCCATCCTCTTTGCCTTTCAGGATGGGGATTGAACATTTTAGTTAGGGTCCTCTCTTTTGCTTAGTTTGTTTAGATGTACAGATTTTAGTGGGTTTATTCTATATTGTATGTTTATATGAGTGAGTATATACCATGTGGGTCTTTTTGCTTCTGGGACAACTCACTCAGGATGATCCTTTCCAGGTCCCACCATTTACCTGCAAATTTCATGATTTCCTTATTTTTCATTGCTGAGTAATACTCCATTGTATAGATGTACCACAGTTTCTGCATCCATTCTTCAGTTGAGGGGCATCTGGGTTGTTTCCAGCTTCCGGCTATTACAAATAAAGCTGCAAACATATTACAAACATGGTTGAGCAAATGTCCTTTTTATGTACTTGCGCCTCTTTTGGGTATATGCCTAGGAGTGGTATGGCTGGATCTTGAGGAAGCGCTATTCCTAGTTGTCTGAGAAAGCGCCAGATTGATTTCCAGAGTGGTTGTACAAGTTTACATTCCCACCAGCAGTGGAGAAGGGTTCCCCTTTCTCCACAACCTCTCCAGCATGTGTTGTCCCTTGAGTTTTTCATCTTGGTCATTCTGATGGGTGTAAGGTGAAATCTCAGGGTTGTTTTGATTTGCATTTCCCTAATGGCTAATGAGGTTGAGCATTTCTTTAAGTGCTTCTCTGCCATTCGATATTCCTCTACAGAGAATTCTCTCTTTAGCTCTGTTCCCCATTTTAAGTGGATTACTTGATTTGTTGCTTTTCAGCTTGTTTAGTTCTTTATATATTTTGGATATGAGTCCTCTGTCAGATAAAGGGTTGGTGATGATTCTTTCCCAATCTGTAGGCAGTCGCTTTGTTTTGATGACAGTGTCCTTTGCTTTACAGAAGCTTTTCAATTTCATGAGATCCCATTTATTGATTGTTGCTCTTAGAGCCTGTGCTGTTGGTGTTCTGTTCAGGAAGTTTTCTCCTGTACCAATGAGTTCTAGGGTATTCCCCACTTTTTTTTCTAGCCGATTTAATGTGTCTGGTTTCATGTTGAGGTCTTTGATCCACTTGGACTTCAGTTTTGTGCAGGGTGATAAGTATGGATCTATTTGCATTTTTCT
>NW_026585797.1:3001605-3018865 GCF_907164565.1 Psammomys obesus | reverse complement strand
TTTATCAGCTGTAGGAGTTCCCTGGTAGAGTTTTTGGGGTCACTCATGTATAATATCATATCATCTGCAAATAGTGATAATTTGACTTCTTCCTTTCCCATTTGTATCCCGTTGATCTCCTTCAACTGTCTTATTTCTCTGGTTAGGACTTCAAGTACTATGTTGAAAAGATATGGAGAGAGTGGGCAGCCTTGTCTTGTCCCTGATTTCAGTGGGATTGCTTTAAGTTTCTCTCCGTTCAGTTTGATGTTGGCTATAGGCTTGCTGTATATCGCCTTTACTATGTTTAGATATGTGCCTTGTATCCCTGATCTCTCTAGTACTTTAAACATTAAAAAATAAATGCATGCTCTGTCTTACAAAAGCAAAGAAGGTAAATAACATCAAATAATAAAAAATAAATGCATGCTCTGTCTTACAAAAGCAAAGAAGGTAAATAACATCAAAAGAAATTTGATTCTTCAAATGTAAAGAAAAAAGTTGATATTTAAATGGCAACTTAATCAATTATAAATTTGTAATATATCTAAAATTGGACATAAGCAAGAACTTTCTGAATAAAGTATTAATAACACAGAAACTAGCTCCAAATACTAGGTGGAAAAATAAGCTTTTGCACCATAGAGAAAACTATCATCAGAGCACACAGCCCACAGAATAGGAGAATATCTTTACAGTCATATTTCAGCAAGAAGCAGATATTCAGAATTTAAAAAGAATTAAATAAATTAATTACCAAGTAAATAAAACTTCCATTTAACTAATGAGCAGTAAAATGATATACAGTTTTTGAAAAAGGGAAACAGAAATGGTAAATAACCATTTTAAAAAGTGTTTAGTATCTAGATAGAAGGTAAGTTGAAATTTAAACTACTTTGTTACATTATCTCACCAGAGTCAGAATGGCTTTGTTCTGGAAATCTGACAACTAATGTTAAAAAGGATGTGGAGAGAGATTGACTTAGTCATCATTTTATATTGTCCTGAAGAGGCAACATGGCCAAGGCAACTCTTATGAAAGCATTTAATTGGACATTTGCTTACAGTTTGAGAGGTTTAGTGTATTATCTTCATGAAAGGGAGTGTGGTGGCACAGTAGTTGAGATCTCTATCAGGGTTCACATGTTGAAATAATGAAAAACACTAGGCCAATTGTGGACCTTTGAAAAACTCAAAGCCCACCCCCAGTGACATACTTCCTCCAACACACTTCCTAATAATTCTAATCACATCAAAGAATTCCACTTTCTGCTTACTAAGCATTCATGTATGAGCCTATGGGGGGGGGTCATTCTTATTCAAACGACCACAGAAACCATGATCAAACCAACTCTTCCAAGAGAATTTGATTAGGAGTTTGCCTACAGTTTCAGAGGCTTAGTCCATGACCATCATGACACAGAGCATGGCAACATGTAGACAGGTGATAGAGCCTCAAAAGAAGATGTGCCCAGTCCTACTTGATTCTCCAAAGTGGATTGATATTCATGGGAGGTCTCCCCTTCTCTGAGAAGAAAGAGAGGGGGAATGGCAGAAGGGAGGCGATGTGAATGGTGGGACTGAGAGCAGAGCAGAGAGAGGAAGTTCTGCTCAAGGTATAAAGTTAATTAATTAATTAATTAATTAATTAAAAAATAGCCAGTATAAAATATGAAAAACAGCTCCTGCTGTTTGGTGTTGGGGCTAATAAGAATGAATCGTAATTAATTGTTTTAGAAGACAAGATTTTTTTCATCTCTTGATTGCTATCAAATATAATAAAAATAGTATACATTCAACACATAGGAATGTTAATTTATTTGTGTATATTTCATCTAACATACATTTTAAGCTCTAAGTTGTGTTTTGCTTTTATGACAAGTTTATACCACTGTTTCAGGAAATTATTTTAAACTCCTAAATTGAGGAAAATTAAGAACATACAGAAAACCTCTACACACAGTAATCTCTACAATCAGTAGCTGAACATGATCACTTTTCATTTTCCTTGGCAACCTGATGGTTATAATTTTTCTTTAGGACTAAGAGACATGACTCAGCAGCTAAGAGCAGTGCCTTCTCTTATAAAGGACCCAGGTTCTAGTCTTAGCCCCCAAACAGCTGCTCCCAACCATCTGTGACTCCAGTTACAGTGACTCCACTGTCCTCTCTGGCCTCTGAGACACTGGGCACACATGTGATACAGCCACGCAGGCAGCCAAAACCACCCACTGAGGACTAAAATGAAAATAATATATAAAATGTCTTTAGAAGCATATGCACACGGCTATACTATATTTCAAAACATGAGCGGTAACTTTTCATAGGTGCTTGCAAACATCACTTTAATCTAGAAGAACATCATAGACTATATTAGGTCAAGGAAACACTGAATTTGTCTCATTTGATGCAGTGATATTTGCGTTTTTCTAATGTTTCATCGGATGTGAAAGAAATGACAGATGACAATGCTTCTGAAGTAGTAGAATGTATTGTCCACATCCAAGTCTTATTGATAAAATTAAGACTGTGAGTATTGGCAGTGCCCAGCGGAGACTGAAAGTTGGTACTGCATTCCTCAGAACTGGGTGCCATCATGCGGAGACAGTGATGAATGTATGGATGGCAGAATTATGGTGTTTATGAAGTGAAAGTTTTGACAGGACTCCCAAAGACAGGGTCTTTTGCTCTACCACACACATGTGCTATGAATTCACCTCATAAGCCATCTGCATTAAAGTGACAACATGGAACACAGTCATGACTAGAGGAGTTTAATTCTGCACTTCGCGGGCTATGGCAAAATATGTAACCTCTTTGACTAATAAGCAGATGAGTGCACTGAGCCAGCTCCAAAGACTGCCTCCATCTGGCATGGAAGCTTTCGCTTGCTATCTCTTGGAAGCTGTGTGCTATGTAGTAAATGGTATTACTGGTCAGACCATGCCATAAAATGCCTTTGAGGCTGGGAAAGAACAAAGATCAAGAAGCACTGGGATACTGAGATATGTGACTGTAGAGGTCCTCTTGGTCTTTGCAACAATTGCTCCACAAAATAACATGTGGGTCAGTAATAAACTTCCCAGCCAAGATCTTCCCGGTTACAAGAAACATCAAGTTGTAAGCAAAAAGTCATTAAGCTTTCAAGCAATAAATCACTAAAAGTAAACCTATGTCTTCAAATGAAGTGCTGCTGTAAGAAAGCTGAAACAGCATTTGCTTGGAATGGGAAGGTAGGCAGGAGACAGGAGGCCTGGCTGTGAGAGGGTTATTAATGAAAGAACATTGCTAAGAGCTAGAAAAGAGACACCACCATCTGCTGTGTAATGGAAGAAAGTTTGGCCACACTGTCTTCCACAATAATATAAGAGATAAAAACAAAACAAAACAAAACAAAACAACAACAACAAAAAAAACTAATGTGTTTGGCTAAGACCACAACATATACTCATTTCTGGCTTCAATGAAAATGGTGACTGTGTTTTAAGTGGTAAATGAAAAGGAGTGAGAAAGGGTTTTTATATGGAACTGCAGAAGGCCAGACAGCCTTTCCAAACAGGGAAATTAAAAAATTAAAATACTGCTTTAGCATAAAGATAAACTAAAGCTAGTACATTCTAGGAACTTTTTTTGAGAAGTCATATGTAAGGACATGCTTGCCATGCCGCAACTACATAATCCATACACTTCTAATCATCTTATAGATAATAGGCTTTTCAGTAACCTGCTGGACAAAAGCTAGTGGCCATAAGGGTGTGGCTCAATGCAATTGGTCTGAGAGGGACTTGCATGTGGCATTTCTAATACTCTGAGCTGTCTGAGATTTACATGAACTCATTAAGTTGACAAAGGAGTTTTACATAATAACTTAGTTTTTAGTTTAGTTTTGATTTTTTAAACAGTTCAAAATTGAAACAATCACCAATTTGAAAAAAAAAATATTCCAGGACAAGAAGCAAGCTGAGAAAATTTCAAAAATAAAACTATAAAAATGAACCAAAATACCTAGAGGGCAGAGTGTAAATCACAGTATAACTCCTAGGGAAAGTATCAGGACCAGATTCAAAGAACAGGCAGTATCAGTCTGGCTAGATTTCAAAACACTTCTCACATCCCAGTGAATCATTTATTGGACTTATTTTGGCATCCGCATTGTGTCAAAGTGTGACAGAGCAGATACCACATCTTCTACTTGGCAGTCCGAAGAATATACCCGAGAATCTTCCACCAAACCTGAACCTGATTTAGATGAGAACCTCAAATTTGGAACAATGTCAAACACAGATGATAACATGATCTTGGCATAAGAATAAGAGAACTTTGCATGTGAGGCAATTTTGCATCTAAGCAGTCAGCACTCTAGTAGGTTATCTTACTCTCTGCACACCTGCTGCTTCTTTCATCAGGAGATAGACTCTACGGAACAGTGACTTACCTGACTAGCTGACATGCTGGAAATGGAACTTGGGGATGGGGAAGTCAGTTCATAATGTCTTCTTATGTTCATGTTTTATTGGAGACTCTTTGCTCTTGGACGGTACCTGTTAAGGCCCATGACTCTGCTATCTGTCTTAGGTATCTGTTGCTGTGAACATCATAACCAAAAACAACTTGTGGAAGAAAGGGTTTATGTGGCTTATGCTTCCACATCAGAGTTTATCACTGAAAGCACTGGGAGCAATAACTCAAAAAGGGCAGAAACCTTTAGTCAGGATCTGATAAAGTGGGGGAGTGCTGCTCATGGGCTTGCTGTTCATGCCTTGTTCAGTCTTTTTTCGTATAGCACTCAAGACCACCAGCCAGGCATGGCAGGGTACACAATGGGCTGGGTCCTCTTGCATCAATCACTGGTTAAGAAACTGTCCTTCAGGCTTGTCTACAATCTGGTATTATGGTGGCATTTCCTCCATTAAGGTTCCTTCCTCCCAGATGACTGAAGCTTGTGTCAGGCCAGCACACAGTCAAAAGTTCAAAGACACATAAAGAGCTCACTCAGCACTCATTAGACAGGCTCTCCCCATCAGCCAGGCTAATTCAGGCCATGTGAGTAGGTTTCCTCAGATGTTTGGCTTAACTAACACACTTACCTCAGCCAGCACTTGCTCCCAAGGCATAACCTACAGCTGACACAGAAAGGAGCCACTAGAGGTTGGCATTATTTGCTGCACAACAGTAGGTAAGTCACAAACAAAACTTTTCTTTTGTAGAAAGGAAAACATTATTGTTGCAGACATACAGCAGATGAAGTGTGTCTATCACAAGGTAGAACAGATACTACAAATTTCTACGAATTTTCCACTCATTTTATTAAACACCATGACTAAGGAACTCCATTCTTTGAAGTTTGAAAGACAGCACTCTCAAATTAAAAAAACAGTCAAGAAGGGTGAGTTATTTAGATAACCTGTGGTGTGCCTTATGCTAATATTTGCACATGCCAATACTCCTAACAATAATAGAATGTATTTTAAGGTCACTGCATTAGTCAGGGTTCTCTGGAGGAGCAAAACAGATAAACACAGTTTACAAAAGGGACTTAGTACATCGGCATATATAGTATAGGCTAGGTAGTCACAAAATGGCTATCTGCATGTTGTAATTCTGGTAATCCTTCAGTCCACAGTGATGGGTGACTATGCAGTCCCAATCTGGAAACCAAAGCCCAGAGGACAGTGGAGAGCCACTTATCCATAGTCCACATTGGAAGCTGTTGAAGCAAGTGTCAGGGACAGAATAGTAGAAGCATTCAACAGCAGAAAGTGAAGGCAAAGCATCTCCCCTCCCCCTCCAGGCCACCTTACATTTGTGATGCTCCTGGAAAGTGTTGCCCACTGTGAAAGAGACCTACCCAAAGTTGTGTCTTTCATTTGATCCCGATCCAATACAGTTGGCAACCAAGACTGCTATTACAGTTACCTTGTTGGCTTTTAAGTTAAACTTGAGATTTTTGTGAAGTTTTATGGGAAAATGTTTGCATGTATTCTAAGGAAAGTGCTTAAACAAAAAAATGCTTCTGCAATCTCTTTTTAAAGCATTATAGATGAAAGACTTTAGAAGCAGCACATGGAGTTTCTGGTGAGGAAAGCAGGGCTTCAAGCAAAATTCCAACCCAGCCAGGTCTTTTTTGTAGATTCTTGGGATTCTTCCTGTACTACACTTCCTGAACCTCCTGCAATGCTGCCAGTGCTCCTTTACCTTTTGTCTTTTGCTGAGTTAGTCTTGTTTGCCCAGTGGTATTCAGTTTTCTTGCATTTTGCTGAGTTATGAAGGCTTGCATCTGGACACCAAAAGCAGCTACCAAATGACAACATCTCTTCCAAGTAGACAGTGGAAAGATGCATCCTTTTGTTTTGACAGTGGCCAGGGATTTCTAGCTGCTCTCTACCTTCTCCTTATCTATGGGCCTTCCAGATAAGCAGACACCATCAACAAGCACATTCCTCTGAAAGAATTCCCCCAGCTCAGCCTAAAGGGCACAAAAGAAGGCTACTGAAGGAGAATTGACAGAAAGAAGATTGTTTCACAAAAGATCTTTTGGTCACTCAAGTGAAAGTTAAAACTTATAATAAAAAAGCCTGATAGGGCCTTCGAACTGAAGGTCCTTAAAAGCCAAGGTCAAAGTGTTAAGATACAGGGAGGAATGAAAGTTAGAAAATGCAGATAGAAAAGAACTTCCAGGGTCAGTCAGAACCACAGAAAACATAAACAGAGGCTTGGAAGAACCAGTAGTAATATAAGGCAGATGGTTTAAAGGAAATAAATTCACACGCTGCACAGATAGATACTACCACATTGGAGACCCCATGTCTTTATGTGATTAGAAGGTTATATAATCCAAATTAAAAGGAAATTCAAAAGAAGAGAATCCAAATAGACAAAACCCCATTCAGTGGTGAGACACCTCACATAGTTCTGCAAGAATGCCCTGACAGGTCCTCATGCAGTGTTTCATGTGAGTGCCCCAACCAAGCAAAGATGCTTTCTTGTTGACTCTCATTACCTCATACAGGAAATCGTATGCTCCTCATAAAATGACCATCAATACCATCTTCTAGAAACCCTTACTGGCACAGGCTGAGCTGAGGGGTAGCTCTTGTAAATGTATTAAACAGAACTTTCCAGACGTGGAACCCGAGCATGTGTATACAGCAACTGTAAATTATTCAGAAAAAAGGAAAAGGACAGAGTTGTTGATCTCTATAAGTCGACTGATAGGGGAAGTGTCGTCCTCTCCTACTGTCTGACCTCAGCCCAGAAGGTCCCATCAGGACTGCCAGGATCCTTTTTCTCTGTGGGCTGGCTAATTCGCCAGAAAGAAGTGACCAAGGAGCAGGCAACCAAGTCCATGTCAGAGACTGTCTCTTCTTATCTTACTAGGGAACCCACATGGAAACAGAGCTGTCTATGGGCTACATCTGAGCAGGGTCAGGTATGATTTTTGGTAGGTGTATCATCTCTGCAATCCTTATTGTACGGTTGAGCATCTTTCGGATATATGCCCATGAGTAGTATAGCTGAGTACTGAGGGCATACTATTCCCAGTTTTCTGAGAAAAGAAGTTTACATTCCCATCAGCAATGGAGGAAGTTTCCCCTTTATCCCCATCCACTCCAGCATATATCATCACTTGCATTTTTGATCTTAGCCATTCTGATGGGTGTGATATGGAATCTCAGAGTTATTTTGATTTGCATTTCCCTGGTGACTAAGGATGATGTGCTTTTCTTTAAGTGTTTCTCTGACATTCTATATTCCTCTGTTGAGAATTCTCTGCTAAGCCCTATACCCATTTTTTATTGGATTATGTGTTTTGTTGGTGTTTAATTTCTTGAGTTCTTTATATATTCTGAATATTAGCCCTCTGTCAGATGTAGGGTTGGTAAAGATCTTTTCCCAGTCTGTAAGCTGTCGTTTTGTTCTGAGGACAGTGTCCTTCACTTTACAGAAGTTTCTTAGTTTCAAGCAGTCTCATTGATTGATTGCTGTTCTTAGAGCCTGAGCTCTTGATGTTCTGTCCAGGAAGTTATCTCCTGTGCCAATGAGGTCAAGGTTCTTCCCAACTTTTTCTTCTAACAGATTTAGTGTTTCTAGTTTCATGTTGAGGTCTCAGGTCCATTTGAACTTTACTTTTGTGCAGTGTGGTAAGTATGAATCTATTTGCATTTTTCTACTTGTAGACATCCAGTTAGACCAGCACCATTTGTTGAAGATGTTCTCCTTTTTCCATTGTATAGTTTTAGCTTCTTTGTCAAAAATGAAGTATCCTTAAGTATGCAGCTTCATTTCAGGCTCTTCTATTTGATTCCATTGATCCTCTAGTCAGTTTCTATGCCAGTACCATGTCATTTTTATTACTGTTGCTCTATAGAACAACTTGAGATAAGGGATGGAGATACATCCAGAAGTTCTTCAATTGTACAGGATGGTTTTAGTTGTTCCGGTTTTTCTTGTTTGTTTGTTTTGTTTTTCTATATGAAGTTGAGAATTGTTATTTCAAGATCTATAAAAATTGTGTTGGTATTTTGATGGGAGTTGCACTGAATCTGTAGATTGCTTTTGGCAGGATGGCCATTTTTACTATGTTAATCCTACCAAGCCATGAGCACGGGAGATCTTTTCATCTTCTGATATCTTCTTCAATTTCTTTCTTCAGAGACTTCAAGGATTTTGTTTTGTTTTGTTTTTGTTTTCATACAAGTCTTTCACTTGCTTGGTTAGAGTTATATCAAGAGACTTCATGTTATTTTTGGCTATTGTTTGCCTAATTTCTTTCTCAGCCCTTTTGTCTTTTGTATACAGGAGGTCATCCCAGACCTACTGATTTTTTTTTAGTTAATCTTATATCCAGCCTCTTGTTGAAGGCATTTATCAGCTGAGGTAGTTCTCTGGTAGAATTTTTGGAGTCACTCATGTATACTATCATATCATCTGGGAATAAGGATCCTTTGATTTCTTCCTTTCCTATTTGTATCCCTTTTATCTTCTTTAGTTGTCTTATTGCTCTAGTTAGGACTTCCAGTACTATGTTGAAGAGATATTGAAAGAGTGGGCAGCCTTGCCTTGTACCTGATTTCAGTGGGATTGATTTAAGTTTCACTCTGTTTAGTTTGATGTTAGCTATTAGCTTTCTGTATATTGCCTTTATTATGTTTAGGTATGTGCCTTGTATCTCTGATATCTCCAAGACTTTATGCATGAATGGGTGTTGGATTTTATCAAATGCTTTTTCAGCATCTAAGAAGATGATCATGTGTTGTTGTTGTTTTTCTTTCAGTTTGTTTATATGGTGAATTACATCGATGGATTTCTTTATATTGAGCCACCCCTTCCTGGCTGGGTTGAAGCCTAATTGGTCATGGTGGATAATATCTTTAATGTTTTCATGGATTTGGTTTGTGAGTACTTTATTGAGTATTTTTTTATCAATGTTCATTAGCAAAATTGGTATAAAATTTTCTTTTTTGGGTTTTTGTGTGGTTTAGGTATCAAGGTGACTGTGGCTTCATTGAATGAGGTTGGTTCCTTCTGTTCCTTCTGTTTCTATTTTGTGGAATAGTTTAAAGAGTATTGGCATTAGCTTTTCTTTGAAGGTCTGGTAGAACTCTGTACTGAAACCATCTGGCCCTGGGCTTTTTTGGATGGGAGACTTATGATGACAGGTTCTATCTCTTTAAGGGATATATGACTATTTAATTTATTTACCTGATCTTAATTCAGCTTTGGTAAATGGACTCTATCAAGAAAATTGTCCATTTCATTTAGATTTTCAAATTTTGTGGCATATAAGCTTTTGAAGTAGGACTGAATATTCTTTGGATTTTCTTAGTTTCTGTCCTTATGTGCCCCTTTTCATTTCTGATTTTGCAGATTTGGATAGGGTCTCTCTGCCTTTTAATTAGTTTGGCTAAGGTTTTATTTATCATGTTGATTTTACAATCAGCTCTTGGTTTCATTGATTCTTTGAACTGTTCTCTTTGTTTCTGATTTATTGACTTCACCTTTGAGTTTGATTATTTCCAAGAGTGTACTCCTCTTGGGTGTGCCTGTTTCTTTTTATTTATTTATTTATTTATTTATTTATTTATTTTTTTATTTATTTATTTATTTATTTTTCTAGTGTTTTCAGGTGTCTTGAATTTCTTTATGAAGGCGCTTAGTACTGGAGCTTTCCTGGTAGCATGGCCTTCATTGTGTCCCATAAGTTTGTGTAAGTAGTGCCTTCATTTTCATTGAATTCTAGGAAGTCATTAATATCTTTCTTTATTTTTTTCTCTGAGCCTGTTCTCATTGAGTAGAGAGTTGTTTGGTTTCCATATGTGTATAGGCTTTCTTTTATTTCTATTATTGTTGAGGTCGAGTTTTAGACCTTGGTGGTCTGATATGATACAAGGGATTATTTTAATCTTCTAGTAGCTGTTGAAGGTTGCCTTGTGCCTACCTATATGGTCAAATTTGGGAAAAGGTTCTTGAAGTGCGAAGAAGAAGGTATACTCTTTTGTGTTCAGGTGAAAAGTTCTGTAGACATCTATTATGTCCATTTGATTTAAGAACTCTGTAAGTGTCGTTATTTCTCTATTTAGCTTCTGTCTTGATAATCTGTCCCTTGGTGAGAGTAGGGTGTTGAAGATTCCCACTATTAAAGTATTGGGATGGATATGTCATTTAAGTTTTAATAATGTTTCTTTTACAAATACAGGAGCTCTTGTGTTTGGGGCATTGATATTCAGCATTGTGATGTCCTTCTGGTGGGTTTTCCCTTTGATGAGAATGAAGTGTTGCTCCCTATCTCTTTTGATTAATTTTGGTTGAAAGTCTATTTTAATATATATTAGGGTGGCTACTCAAGCTTGCTTCTTAGATCCATTTGCTTGGGAAAACATTTTTTCAGCCATTTACTCTGAGGTTATGTCTATCTTTGTTGCAAAGGTGTATTTTTTGAATGGAGCAGAATGTTGGATCCTGTTTCTGCAACCATTCTGTTAGTCCATTGATGCAGATAGATATTAATGACCAATGATTATTAGTTCCTTTTATTGTGGGGCTGGTAGTGATTGCATGTTTGTGTGCTTGTTTTTCTCTTGCTTTTTTGTTGTGAAAGTGTCTTTATCCTGTGTTTTCTTGAGTGTAGATGATCTTGTTGGGTTGGAGTTCTCCTAATATTTTCTTCAGGGCTGGGTTGCTGAGAATAAATTTTTAAAATTTAGTGTCATAGAATATTTTGTTTTCTCTATCTCTGTTGCCTGAAAGTTTTGTTGGGTATAGTAGTGTGTGTAAGCATCTGTGGTCTCTTAGTGTTTGCATGATATCTGCCCAGGCCCTTCTGTCTTTCATAGTCTCTGTAAAGAAGTCTGGTGTGAAACTGGTAGGTCTGCCTTTATATGTTATTTGCCCTTTTCCCCTTGCCACTTTTAATATTTTTCTTTGTTCTGTATATTTAGTGTTCTGATGATTATGTGGCAGGAGAAATTTCTTTTCTGGCCTAGTCTATTTGGTGTTCAGTAACCCTCTTGAATGTTTAAGGGCATCTGTTTCTTAAGGTTGGGAAAATTATCTTCTATGATTTTCTCAAAAATATTTTCTGAGCCTTGGAGCCTGGAATCTTCCTTTTCATCTGTTCTTATTATTCTTAGGTTTTGTTTTTTTTTTCATGGTGTCCTTGATTACTTGAATGTTTTGTATCTGGAACTTTTCCAATTTAATTTTTTTTTTTGAGAGATGTATCAGTTTCTTCAATTGTATCTTCAGTGCCTGACTTTCTTCCATCTCTCGCATTCTGTTAGTGATGATTATCTTTGTGGTCCTGATCTTTTCCCTAAGTTCTCCAACTCCTGGGATTTCTGTTTGTGTTTTCTTTATTGATTCTAATTCTGTTTTCATGTCTTGAAAGATTTCATTCATTTATTTCACCTGTTTTATTCTGGCTTCCTGTCTGTCCATGATGGTCTCTATTTTTTTGTTCGTTTCCTCTTTGAGTGTCCCAAATAACTGAATAATCATAGATTTGAGATCATTTTCCTGTGTTTCAGCTTCATTAGAATATCCATTGTTTCATTGTTTTTGTTGTTGTTGTTGTTTGTTTGTTTGTTTGTTTGTTTTTTGAGGATTCTGGGGAAGGCATGTTGTCCTGATTTTTGTTGATTGTATTCTTATGCTGTCTTCTAGCTATCTAGTTGTCTGTAGGCTTGACTGTTTGTTCCTGGAGCCTGTACTGCAGACTAAGTCTACCTGTCTCTTGAGTCTGGAGTAGTCTACAGGAAGATGAGAGATGTCCTAAGGCTCATGAATGGATGGATCCTTCAGATTCAGATGCAGCTTAGGAAGGGAAGGCACTCTGCTGAATATACTATTTATGATCCTGCTTGGCCAGACAGTTGGAGCTTAGGTGGGCAGATCTCCAAGCCTAGAGCTGCTTTAGTGCCCCACAGACTTCCTTGAGATGGTGGACAATGGAATTTGGGTTCTGTGCCTGGCTCAGCTTGGCTGAGTTCACTGTCTGTGCTGGCTGATTCTGACCCAGGTGAGCCAGGGAGCAGGCAAAATGGAGCCATGCCTCTCCCACAGTACTGGAAGGTACAGGTTGGTGAGAGTGAGTGCCACTAGCTGCTAAAACCAGCAAGGTGTCCACAGGAAGATGAGAGGGGCTCCTGGGTTTGGAACCAGGAGTCACTGGTACCCAGAAGGTGTCCATAAGACAGTCAGAGTGTATACACGGGTTTGGAGCCTCACCCTCACAACTGGAAGGAATTTACTTCAAGGACAGTGAGAGTGAGCACCCAAGGTCTTAGCTGCTAGCCACTAGTGCCAGAAAGGTATCTACTGAAGGTGAGGTTGGGAGGGTGGCCTAGGGTTGTGGACCAGGACTTTTTCTTGAAGTTAGCCAGGTGGCCTGAAGATGGACCCTTGAGTATCCCTATGGATGGAGTCTCCTCTTACCTGAGAAACACAGATGTGGAGGTTTTGGGGTCTGCAGTATGACCTGCCAGTCGCTCTGCTCTCACTACTGAAATGCTTTGCAGATACCTGGCTTCGTTAGCACAGCCATCTTGGATCTCTTGCCTCTCTAGAAGCAATAAATCTCACAAACAAATGGAAGGCTCTCTGTGTGAATCTGGTGTGCACCTCAAATGTCTTTCAGGTCTCACTTAACCCAGACATTATCCTGATCCTCAGCATATCACCACATGGACAGGTGCTGTTTCTAGTGAAGAATTCTCTTTTTTAGATAGATAGATAGATAGATAGATAGATAGATAGATAGATAGATAGATAGATGAATTGAGAAGAATGGGACCGAAGGAGACAGGCAAGAAGGAGGGAGGGAAACCAAGTTTGCCTGCTATCGTCCACTGGTGTTTTCCCAGCCTCATTTTACAACGTAGCCTTAGCTCCTGCATGTGCATTGTTTGGTAGTTGTTCCTTGTCACCAGAATACTAATGAAAAGCCTATTCATTGCAAACACAATGAAAGAGTTGATGAAATATAAAGAAGACATAGGGAGAGTAATTGTCCAATGCAAGAAAGACGTTAACTCATGAAGTAACAACAACAACAAATCACACAACTTTTTTCAGACATCCTTCATAGCATATGCATATACAAATGTACTCTCTTCTTCCTCCTCTGCCTCCTCCTTATTCTTTTAATCTTACAAAACATTTCTCATTTTGGGAAATAGTTCATAATTGAAATTTGAAGCTTATACTCAGATGTAGAATTGAATTTCATACCTGATATATGTGAGCTTTATGATTCAATCACTTTGTGTTTTCAATTTTATCATCCAAAAAGGGAGTAAACAATACTACTATTCATAAGACAAAAATAAGTAAGATAAGAATGTGGCACATACTGAACCTGCAATAAATAATTCTTTCATTGCTAGGCTGATAATTCCCAGTCTTCACTGTTAGAAAGTTACAAGTGACCCAGCAATAAGGTGGGTGCTTGTTTACAGCATTTGTCATGGGCAACTTTTACAGCAGGTTCACCATTATACACACTATTAGAACTTGAATTTTGAAATACAAAGTCTATGTTAATTCCAAACCATAAATGTCCAGTGGAGTTAGAAGTGAAGGTACCACCTTCTGAACTGCAAATCTTCACTGATAACAGCACTGGCAGATGCAGTGAGGAAAGCTCCTACATAGTGCTACCATCCTAAGTTCTTCAGGTGCTTGTGCTCCTATTCATTTCCTCCTTTCATGTCACAATTAATTTTTCTGATTAGTCACCAGGAAGAACTGTTAGAATCCAAAATTGTATGCACACATAAACTTATAACTATGCCAAAACCAAAAGAATTAGCTTGTGCTCTTTTCTTCAAGACTTCCCACTAACACTAGTGGATAAGTATGTCATGAAGGTTGGAAACATTTGAGGAATGGATAAATGGAATGGAACAATCTCCTTGCTGCATTTACTTCCAGCAATTTGCAGGGTATGCAGCAGATCATGCTCAATTGCATAAAGTTTTGAATTATACAATACTTTAAATAAAATCCACATTCACACACTAGCAAGGCTCTTAAAATATTTGCTGAAACTAAGCATGATTGTTGATAAAAACCAATAACACCATCTCAGAGAACTACAAAAATAAGGGATACCAGGAGTCTTACACCAGGCCAGCCAGGTACACTTTGACCTCCGGGGAGCAGAAGGAGGAGGAAAATGTTCTCAGGAGGCACTCAGCAGCTTCACAACCTCTGGGTGTCAGGGCTGCAAGCCATCTGAGCAGGTCTAACTGCTTTTATGCAGCAGACCTTGCCTAAGGGCTGTCTTTGTTTAAAAGTTATCTTTTTTTTGAGTGACACCTGCAGAAGCACAGCTCAGTCTGAGGGATTCTCTGATTGGACTGCTTTTTCATTTCCTCCATGCCAGACCACCACACTTTCTCTTACATGTTCTCAACATGTTCTTGCATCCACGACTGAAGTCTTTCTAGGTGATATTCTTCATTCCTTTATCTTTCAAAATTATTGAAGGTTTTTTTTTTTTCTCCCAGTTCTGTCTCAGCATCTGATTCCCAGACATCCCAAATAACATGAGGTTCTACGAATGTTTAAGGTCTGAAATTTGGCACCTGAAAGATTGATTTCCACCTAGTGTTGTGACTCCTTTTTCTTTCACTGGTTAGGTTGTCTTTATTTTACTTCCTTACATGTTCATTGTCTTCCCCCACACAGTTTTGCTGTTTATTTGTCAATACTTATGCTTAATAAACTCTGTTTTCATCATAACTTATAGAGATTCTTAAAAGATTTGTTATTAAAATGTATTCTACACTGTATTATCATAAGTCTTAATCACCTTATAGTCAATCAGAAAATTTAAAAGATAAATACTTTAAAAATTATTCAGTGAGATAACATTACATTTTTATTCGACTAGATATCTCTGTCAAACACTGTTATTTATAGTTAGCCTTGACTACTCTCCTGAAATATAAAGTTACAATCATTCTTGATACACTAAACTAATAGTAAATGCAATGTGTGTCTTAGCAAACTAGATTATTGTACTACACTATGACATACAGAAACCCATTGGTACAGTTCATCCAGACACTTCTAGACTGCTTTCATGTGCATTCAAGTATCTCAATTTAGAAATTAATAAATATTTTCAAGTTGTTGGTCTATGTTAAAAGATTTTTAATTCTAATTTTTCATACAAACACATCTTACACAAACAATACAAACACATTCTCTAAGCATGAGCCATTTATGTGTTTTATTAGAAATTGACAAATTATAATTACATATTCTATGGGTTAAAAAATAATTGTATGATATATATAATGTATAGTAATTGAAATAAACTGATTAAAGTGGTGTGATCTTTAATGCTTCTTTATTCTTTCTGTTTATCTAAACCGTTATTTCCTCTTAAGCATCATCTATCTTTTTCTCACATGTAACCCACTGGTAATTGGACATTCTACTTTTTTTCTGTTGCTATTCTCTTTTGTAGGGTTCCACTTATAATATTTGAGAATATATGATGTTGATTTTTGCTTACATTATTCTCAGTTGACATAATGTTTCTTACCAATTGCAAAGTGTCCCTTTTGGCAAAGCTGAGCTCCCTTGTGTGTGTGCCATACTTCCTTTGTGTACTCATTGTTAGGCCTGAATTATCTTAAATTAGCTGATATAACAGAGGATGCTATGGATTGTATTTGCTTATCCTTAAAAAACTTGTATATTGACTTTCTGGTCCTCATTTACATATAACAACTATATTAAAGAGAAATGAGTTTATTGTTTAAATAGGGGAAGGCCTCATTTCCTGTGGCTGTTGTCATTTTTAACCTGGGGAATTCTAGACACAAACAGAAGCATGATCTTGCTGAGCTGAAGAAAAGAAGGAGGAGGAAAAGAAAGAGGAAGAGAAGAAGGAGCAGGAGGAGGAACATAGCCATTACCAGCTCTGCCAACATCCTGCTCTAGGGCTTGTGGCCTCTACAAGTGTGAGATCAAATTTTATTCCTGTATAAGCCATCTGGCTTGTGATATTTATTGTGACAATAGAGAGTATATGGATTAATATAGAACTACATAGAAATTGGTTTTCATTCTTTCTGTAATATTTAGTAATTTTCTTTGTTCATCCATTCTTTTATTATAAAGTTATACTCTTATAATCAGATGTAATAAATTGTTGAAATATAATATTTATTTATCCACTTAAATTATATGTGAAAGAAAGAATAAAGTCATTCAGTAACCCGGAGTCTTAAATGAATTTTAAATAATATGTGCTACCATTATAACCTATGTAATAACATGCTTATCTACTAGTTACTATAATTAAAAGAAAACAAAAAAGTTAATGCTTAAACACTTTTGTGGGGAAAATGGATTCATTACATGTATATCATTGAAATCTACCTGTACTGAGTTGAAACCATGACAGTTTGTAGAAACACATTGACTAGAATAAATGACCAATCTTCATTCTTCTATCTGGTGAGATGCTAGACTGTGGATTATGAATGTGTGTCACCCAAATTGATTAACAATAGCTCAACATTAGGCAAGACCCAGCATGGGATATCATGGATGCCAGTAAAAAGGGATTACTGCCAAAGGAAATTGATATCTGGAAACAAAGAAAAGAGATTAACTTTGCCAGAGTCTCTGCTACGAACAAGTCAGGAGATCTGTACAAATGAACCTTCCCGCACTGGAAGGTTCTGGCTAAAATTTAGCACACACAGACACAAACCACACACACACACACACACACACACACACACACACACACACACACACA
>NW_026585797.1:2927794-3001595 GCF_907164565.1 Psammomys obesus | reverse complement strand
ACACACACACACACACACACACACACACACACACACACACACACACAATGTATATGGTTAGAAATGTTCCAGCTAAATTATTTTCAAATTCCTTAGTGGAAAGCAACTTACCACAGATAGGCATGAACAAAGCCAGCTCAAATACTAAAGAAAAATAAACCAGCTAAAGAATGTTCTTTACACACAAATATCCTTAGGACCAAATCCAAGGTATTGGATAACATTTTGGTTCAGTGATCAGGAGGTGATTTGATGTTGTGAATCAAAAAGTAGACTAAAAATCAGGAAGGCAATATTATTAAAACCTTTACTGTGTATCATACATCTCAATCATCACAATAGACCAAACGGCCCAGATGTTTTATTAGATCTTAAGAAGAAATTTATTAATTTAATTGCCACGTAAGTTATACATTTTGTAAATGTCTCATAGCAAGTAAATCTTTCTAAAAGATTAAAATATGAGTTTCCTTGGTGAAGGATTAAGCTTGGTACTTGGTATTTCCAATTTCTTTTTCTCTACTCTCTCTTAAACATACTCCAGTAAAGTGTCCTCTCTTCATTCTGAAAACAAAACAAAAAAACAAGAATAATTCTTTGAGGACTTACCTTCTCCTACTTAAATCAAGAGTGATATTTGCCAGAGTATGTTACTCTTTATTCTCTGTCCATGCAGCATCTCCGGACTTATATTTAGAGAACATTCTGCTCTGATTTTCTTCTCACTTCAGGACTTGCTCCTCCTCATCCCACTTTGGTAGCTTCTTTTCATTCTGGACTCTGGAGGAGTCTTGCTTAGTTGTTGGCCCATTTTATTTCTCTCGCCACATATAGAATGTTTCACTTTGAAGTTCTTTTACCACTTCATATCTGTCCTAAACTCCAGCCGTAATTAGATGATTGCCTGCCACATCCACTCGATTGGCTAATGGCTCCATAAAGGAATCATGTGTACAAATAATCCCACTGCAGTATGGAACACTACATGAGTCAAATTAGGGCAAAGTGGTAGTAAGTACTGCTCAGACTAGATAATGATTTGAGAATTCTGGGAAAAGAGCATATATATCAGTATCAAGCACTGTAACATTTACTTACATCAAAAGAACAAAGAGGGATCCCAAGATCCAGCCATTTGCAATGATTTATTCCATAAGCCTTCCATAGGCAAGGCTGACAAAATGGCTACTGAGGTCTCATTTTCTTTTGCAATGAAAGGATCCTGATCTTGACATATAATGTGTGAAATATAAACAAGTATGGGACACATAAGAACATAGATAGACACATAGCTGAACAGTCCTGAGGAAAGTGTGCACATACAAAGAGGTAACAAGGACGGACTGACAGTGCGATGCGTTATCTATGTGAAATGTATCAGGATGTGCTTTACGCTTCCTGAGAGAGTTCTTCAGTTGTTCTTCTCCTTGTCTTAAGATATCTTAAGCTTGAGTAACCCAACTCTGTACTGAGGCACAAAATGTCTTTGTTAAAACATAAAACAGACATGCCAAAACACTCAAAACTCAAGTTAGAGCTGTTACAGTGAATCAGAGATTTCTACTTAAATTGTATCCCTGCTACTATTCAGATACACTACTACCTACTCTTTACTGTTTCTAAATTTTCTAGTTGCCCCAGCTCAGAGCTATGATCTCATTCTACCTATAATATTTCTGTATCCGTTTTCTTGTCCTTTTCTTCAAAAAGGAGGTTACTTAAATACTACCTTTGTGCTGAAGTTTTCCCCCACTCCCTCCCCCATCCTCTTATTTAAAATGGACATATACGCCCAGTACCTCAGTTAAGCCTATAATCCACCACACTTCTGTTTTATTCTAAAACTCTGTGCTGAAATCTAACGAATGGTTCATTATGCTGAAACATTTTGATCAATTTCTACACCAGTCAAAAAATATTAACAAATGAATTGTAATGAAAGTTTTTCATTAATTTCTGTATTGCATTCTAGAATAGCACCCTCTTCCACAGTCATCTCCCAATCAATAGTTATTATACAAATGCACATGTTTCCTAAGAATATGTGAATGTAACTGTTACTACACTCACTTCTGTTGTGTAGCAACATGAGTTATACCAGAAAATTTTCAGAAATGCACCTAGAAGAAAGGTATTAGTAGCTAGATGTATTGATTACTAAATATGTCCCAAGCCTATTCAAAGTTTATTATAAAAATTAACTTATTTTACTCTTAAAATCATGATAATAGAATGAGCAAATTCTCAAAATCACTAGGTGACATATAAGAAATAGAAATCCAAATAACTTCATTACAGGCAGAGCTTGAAACACTGAGGATTATTACCCCTCTACCAACAAAACTAAAATTCAAAAGGGTTATTTTCATTTTCTAGCAGAAATAATTTCATTTTCTGCAATGAATAGATTAAAAGTCAAATATAATTTATAAACAAATCAAAGGAATTCACTGTCAGGTTTAACAGGACTAGGAAGTGCCAACATAACCCAAGGACATTATGGCTGTCTGCTTCTAAACAAGATCTGTGTATGTTGGAGCTGTCCTTTGCTGAACATAATCCAAAGACTTTGGGGACTCCTTTACTGAACGTGATCTACAGTCTTTAAGACCGTGATCCCTCCTCACTAATGAATGTTTGCAGATGCTGGTTTTTTCTAACTTGACTTTCTGCACGAAGCCTGGAAGGTTGGAGAACTTGTGAAAGGCTTCAGAATTACTGAATTCCTGGCTAACAGCTCTGAGGAGGAAGCATATTCTACTATTATTTTTACTCTGCATCATCTTGTTGTCCTCTGGGCAGGGCTCCCATCCTTGGTTTACTCACAGTGGGAATGCGAGCGGCTTGGCCCATCCCAATCCTTATGCCTAGTTGCATGAACTCTTTGTACTAGAACCTATAACAACCTTGAAAAGTGGGTAGAGATAGATACTCAGAGGAGTGGTGTCAGTCAGGAAAAAGTAAAGGCTATTTGCCCACTATAGCATCTTTATCAGGTATTCAGGATTTACTACCCCCATAATTTCTGACAAAAACAAAATGAGTAATAAACAGCAATATACTAGAAAATTCATCGTAGTTTATGCATTGAGTTTTGAGGTTCCTTTTAATTAATTTATGCAACTGTTTAACTACATAGATAGTTTAATATACAAAGAGGATCATCCTTGGATCAATGGGCTAGTTTATCAAGAACCAAAAATCAGAAGCAACCAAAACTGGACTATGTAACCTTTAAATAATAAAGTAAATTTAAAAATTCATATAAGAAATTACTCAGTTAAAGAGTTGAAGCACTTGTGTTGAAAAGGGGATATTTACCCGAAAACAGATGTTTTAGCTGATAGTTTGACAAAATGGATAGCTAGAAGGTAATTGACAGGTCTACGATAGCAGGGCATCATAGAGTTCTTCACAGGGCAAACTGGAATATTTAGGCACAGAACATTGGAATTTTTTGTTGCTATGACTTGATCTTCCCTTTTCACAAGCTTTGATGTATCTATAGTTAAGTAGGTCTGTCTGCACATAGTAGGTCTAATTGTTGAGAGGAGTGTGGATCACAGGCCTGTGAAATAAATCTACGGAGTCATCCATGATTTTGAATGTGGAGCTGCTACTGGAGGTAGCAGGTTACTAGAGACACATCTTAAAAGAATTTACTTTCTCCTATGACCCTTCCTTATTTCTGCTTCCTGGCCGTCTGAAGTGAGCAGCAGCCCTCCACTGAGCTTCTGTGCTCTGATTCTCTGCCTCACTCACAGCCACAGCAATGGATCCAAATGACTCGAGTTGAGACCTCTGAAGCTGAGTCAAAACATCCAAAACATCTTTCATCTTCTCAGTTGTTACCCCCAGGTATTTTGTCACAGTAACAAAACCTGACTAACACCGTCTACTTTGCATTCTTAAATGGAATCGGTTTATGAGAAGCTATCAAGTAGAAGGCCCTGCATGAGGAATCTCTTCCACATTTACACTTATTATTTCAATGTTCTTCCTTCCAAGTAGGGCTGTAAAACAGACATAATAAAGAAAATTTTAGAATAAAGGCCTACACAGTTTTAAATTAAATACATGGACATTCTAGGTGTCTTAGCTACTCTTCTTGTTGCACTGATAAGTATACCATGAAAAAGCTACTTAAGGGAGAAAGAGTCTATTTTGATTCATATTTTGAAGGTGCAGTCCATCAGTTCAGGGAAGATCTGGTGGCAGGAGCTTGTAGGAGCGGCAACAGGGCATTCTCACTTGGAAAGCAGCCGCTCAGCTAAACCTCTCCATGTTAAGCAGTCTAAGACTCTGGGTCATTCTTTCTCTTGAAGTACCTAATCATGATACTCCCTCGCAGGCTCACACAGAGGGTAACCTAAGTGTTGGTATAATGCTCTTGTGGAATGTATACAATTTACCCTTGTTCATTCAAAAACTTATTTCTCTAAAACAATCAGCCGCAATGTTTAGCAATGGAGAGAATAAGGTGGGACATCCTGGTCCAGAGGGGAAAAGAAGTAAGTGAGTGAGAGAAGTTGGAGAGCAGAGATTGGCAGGAGACGACTTGGAACCACGTGGAGGGATGAGCAAGACCTAAGATATGACTAAAAGCAAGTATAATGGGTGAAATCTGCATGTTAGGAAACTATGAGGGCTTGGAGGTTTAGGATGGAGTAACTATGGCCCAGCATTGTGCTCTAAGTTAATTAAATAAATCCTAGTCTCTGTGGTGATTTGGGTACACATCTGATTTAGGAATAACCACTAATTAACTAAAAGATCAATCAAATATAAAGATTGGTAACAACACCTAATCTAGATTGCATCCTTATAGGTGTTTGCAAAGGCTTGTCTTTCAGGGGATTCCACATGTTGTGAAGTTGATGATCAATATTCACCACTTATGTATGGAAGAAGTAAAATTTAAAATACAGACTATCACGAAAAGCACATGCAGTGCACTCATGAGCACATGGAGCTGGATTTTCCTTTTCATGCACAGGGGTTAACTAGCATGTAGAGTTATTTCCAACAACAACAACAACAACAACAAACCTCATGCAGACCTTATAAGAAATCTGTAAGGGTATTAAATTAGTAAGTTTATTCACTGAAGCCTCTGTATTGTTAGCTTAAGTTTCACTGTTTGTTAGCATTTACAAAAAATGAAACAAAACAGTGTTTCCCACATGCCACATATGTAATAGTAACTTGAAGCAAACAGGAGGAAAACTATTATTATTATGGCAGAGCTCAGAACCTTCTGGACACCATAAAGCTTAAATTTCTTTCTTCAAAACTCTAGATTAATGCCTGAAATTATCACCAGCAAATATTTGTTACTTTTTTCATTACTCAGCATACCACCAATAATAAGAAACTTCTAATTGCCTAGAAGATAACTTTTTTGTATTAAAGATAATATGGCACATCCTAAATAACCAAATGTTAGAATAAAAATCTTAGCCAGCACCTAGCAGCTGGAAGAGAATGCCAAATTGTCAGCCAAGGACAACATAAAAACTGTTGTTACAGGAATATTTTCTTACTCTAAGCTTACCTTGGAAACTAGAACACTGACTACCCTCCTCGTCTCTGCCAGCATGGGTGGCCCAGGATCTGACTAATGAAAAGACTCACCCTTAAGGATAACCTCAGGATATCAGAAAGGAATAATAGACTCCACCCCCAATATAGAGATCTCAAAATTGCTCCTGTGCTCCAGATACAGGGAAAATATACATTCCAATTCACACCAAATCTTTCTTGTTGATTGAGTAGGAAAGAGGGAAGAATATATACTATTTCCTCATCAATCTACACATATAGAAAGGCTAATTCAGAGCTGTCACTAGAAAAATGATCAGAACATCTCGAGTCCCATAGAAATTGAGAGAGAATGACCCTTTTATGCATAAGCCTGCCCTTGGATACTTGCTCTGACTCTTCGCTGACAATTATTTGCTAAGTATTGCAGGATGAGCTAGGTGACAGGAGAGCTTCTGAGATATCTGGCTACTATATAACCTTGTCCCAGCTTCATGACTGCTAAAGAGCTCTTGTTGAACCTGTCTCTTTGAAAGGAAGAAAAAAAACATTATAAAACTGATAAGTATAGCCAGAACTCATATCAAAGCTGACACATGAGATACACATTCAAACTGCTATGTGGGGCTGTGATCATAATTATTCTGACGGTTGGTAAGATTCTGTTCACACTATTACCCAGAAAAATTGCACCTTGAGATTGTTGTGATGATTCAGATTTGAATCTATTCATGTCTTGAGCAGACTCAGATACTAAAATGATTCCAAAATACTTCTTTGTATGATACAGTATCAGGCTCTTTTTTAACACAACATTGAACTAAAGGATAATTTTGATGTCTGAGAAAAGAACTTGAGTTAAGTTCGAAATTTTTCTTCATCAGTAAGCTCTCGGGAGGAGTTGTTTAATTTTGATTTTCTGTTTTGGTGATTGTGAATAACAAAATAATAAAAAGAAATAATAAAATCAACAGACAACAGGCAGTAGGTTAGGTACTGGCCTTATTATTCTAAAAAGATTCTGGAAAGTGTCTTTGCCTGTCTCTAGGTTTCTTTGCTCTTTAATGATAGATGGATATGTTTATTCTATCACTCATGCAATGAAAAATCATAAAGATGCCCTTTTAGTATAGAAGGACACATTGAGATCTTACTTTGAAATCTCTACATGTAAAATGTCAGAACACTTGATACAGTTGTGACCTTCTGTTTTAACTCAATCAGTGGTTCTCAGAGGATGACTCCACAGCAGCAGAGCATCACTTGGAAACTTGTCAGCACAAGAATTTTTGCTTCCAGCCTCATGTCCAGTAAAGCAGAGTCCTGAGGGTGGTGCCTAGCTTTAGCAACCCATTTGCTGCTTGAAAGCCACAGACTTAAATCAAGTCTTCTTTGTCCCTAGACTCTTGCCTGAATTAAAAAAAAAATATTGATTATTTGTGAATTTCACATCATGCATCCCATTCCCACTCATCTCCCCATCCCATCCTCTTCCCTTACAACCTTCCTCTATAAAAAAATTTAAAAAACCCAATAATAAAACATAATAAAAAAACATAATCAAAACAAAGCATAGGAAACATTTTCTTAAAAGCTGTAGTGTGTCACTGTGTATTCCACAGTATACTTTTTTTTTTTTTTTTTAACCACACATCTTCACTTGCAAGTGTTCATTACAATGAAGTCCTTGGTCTGGCTTGAGGCCTCTGGCTTCTGCTCCACCATCAATATCACATCTTTACCAGGACTTCCTCAGTTATCCTGTTGTCCTGTGTCATGGGGATCTGCCAGCTTTGAATCTGTAGGACCTGCCCTTTCACATGCTCCAGCAGTTCATAGATGAGATAGATGTTGGGGTGGGCCAACTCAAAGTCCTGAATCTGGCCTGGGTGGAAGAGGAGTTGCTCAGCCCACTGGCTCTAAAGCACCAGCCCCACCAGGGTGAGCTCCCAGCATTACCCTGGCTATCTCACCCAATACTGCAGCCAGCAAGATGTAGTAAGGTCAGATCTTCTGCTTTTGTGCCCTTGGGACTGGCTCATCTGCATCCCTGCCACCAGAGCCAGCTCTTCAGTGCTGTCCAGTTGAGGTGTGGTCCCCACTCTCCTGAGTGCTACATCTGGTGCAGGTCAGTGCCAGTTCTAATGCTCTCATGATCCCGGGGCCAGCTCTCCCACCTGCTTCAGGAGACTAAGGACAAGCAGGCTGAGGCCATCATCCCTGTACCCATGACACCTCATGGCAGACAAATGCCAGGGGAACCATGTTGTGCTCCTACCCTCAGGGCCTCCTTACCCACAAGATTTCCACCAGGGCCAGCTCTACTGTGCTGCCCCACGGAGGTTCAGGGCTTGATCTCCTGAGCACTGCAGCTGGTGAGAAGTTGGGGGCAGTTCTGCAGTCTTTGACATTTCTTTGATCACAGGTGGCAGTCCAGACCAGGGACATTTGTATGATCTTTAGTGATAATATGACCCATGGACATCAACACAGACTCCTGCTGCTGCATGGCTGACCCAGACAAGCCTTCAGAGGCAGCTTGGGCTGGGACTTCACCATGGCCACAGGTGGCTGGGCAGGCTACTAACACCAGGCTATTCCTCTCCACCCTCAAGTCTACACCTCTCTTCAAAATACTCAGACTCTTCCCTTTCCTTTTTCTCCTATCTGTCCACTACATCCTTGCACATTGTGGTGGTTCTTGCTGCTGGCAGACCTCTGGGTGTCCTTCTCTGCCAGGCGAGACATCAGCTGTTGCATGAATACTTAAATCATAAATCTGGGAATATTTTCTTTTAAAGACTAGAGAAAATGGTCAAAGTCTGCAGGATGAAGTAAAGTGGAGTCACCAGCGTCAGCATTCTGCAGCTGTAGCACTCTTACCTTTGCTGGGAATGGAACCAGGCGTTAAGTTATGAATTGAAAGCACTAACAAAATTAACTGTAAATGTTAGGAATTCAAGACTATAAAATTACTATAGTTTTTTTTCTATTTTTCAAGGTTCATTGTAAGTAATTTTCAATTTTCTCTGAGTTAATGTCATTGTGCTCTTTTATTAAACATTATTTATTAAGCATTGACACTTGAAAATTAAGTTTAGGAAAATTTTCATATTTTTATTACATTTATTTTTTATCTTTTGTGGGCTGCATTGATTATGTGCTTATCAAGGCACACAATTAGAGGTCATTGATCAACTTGAAGAAATCAATTCTTTCTTTTCAGTATGGAGATCCTGGGATCCATATCAGGTCATCAGGCTTGAATGGAGGCACCTTCAACTACTGAGACATATTTCTGCCCTGAATATTTTATGATATATATCAAGAAAATACAGTTATTTTATTGATTATTTACACTTCAAAAATCTTCCCATGTTTCTTACTTATTTTATTGAAGTGTTTTAAATTTTCTATTTACTTACCTTAATTATCTATTTGTTTTTAGATAAGGTCTTTTGTAGCTCAGGTATGACCTACAGTTTTCTTTTTTGTTATTTTTAACTAATTCTTTTTATTATTATCATCATTATTTAAAATTTATTTATTTTGTATCTCAGTTGTAGCCCCCTCTCTCCCTCTCCCTTTCCTATTCCTCTTCTCTAGCTCACAGATAGGGAAAGTCCTCATCCCTAGCCTAATAGGTCCCCTCAGGACTGCTTGGGCTGTGGGCTGGCTAGGGAAAGGTGACTAAGGAGCAGGCAACAGAGTTAATGTCAGTGACAGTTTCTTCACTCCTTACTAGGGTATACACTTGGAGACTGAGCTGTCTGTGGGCTACATCAGAGCAGGACTTCTAGATCCTCTATGCATGATCTTTCATTGATGCATCAGTCTCTGCAGTTCCCCCTGAGCACAGCTATGTGGCTTTGTTGGTTTCCTTGTGTGGCTCCTGTCCCTTGTGAGTTCTTCTATATTCCCCTTCTTATATAAGACATCCTGCACTCTGACCAAAGTTTCAGTGTGAATCTCTGCCTCTGCTTTGATCCCCTGTTGGGTGGATGTCTGTGGCAGGCAGTTGTCCTATTCTCTCTTTTTTACCAATTTCAATGTCTAGCCTGTATTCCCTTCTGAATGAGAATGAAGCATCTTCCTTAGGGTCCTCTTTGTTTAGCTTCTTTAGGTCTGTAGATTTTAGTATGATTATGCAATATGGCTAATAGCCACTTATAAGTGAACATACACCACACATGTCTTTCGGCTTCTGGGTTACACATGTCTTTTCAACTTCTATTCATTTGCCTGTAAATTTCATGATTTCTTTGTTTTTAATAGGTGAGTAGTATTCCACTGTGTACATGAACCACAATTACTGTATCCATTCTTTGGTTGAGGGACTTCTAGGTTTATTCCAGATTCCGGCTATTACGAATAAAGCTACAATGCATATAGTTGAGAAAATGTTTTTGTTGTATGGTTGAGAATCTTTCCGTTATATGCCCAGGAGTGGTATAGCTGGATATTGAGGTAGCGCTATTCCCAGTTTGTTGAGAAAATGCCAGATTCATTTACAAAGTGGTTGTACAAATTTGTACTTCCACCAGCAATGGACAAGGCTTCCCCTTTCTCCACATCCTCTCTGGCATGTGTTGTCACTGGAGTTTTTGATCTTAGCCATTCTGATGTGTGTGAGACGGAATCTCAGAGTAATTTTAATTTGCATTTACTTGATGACTAAAGACATTGAGCATTTTTAAGTGTTTCTCTGCCATTCAATACTCCTTTGAGAATTCCCTGTTTATTTCTGTACCCCATTTCTCAATTTGATTATAAGTATGACCTGAAATTTATGATCCGAGAGAGAGAGAGAGAAAAAAAAAAACTCCCACATGTAAAGAAATACAGGAGTGTGTCATTCTGCTTAGTTTTTTTTTTTAATTTTTAGCTTTTCTTCTAATGTAGGAAACCATTTTTCTAATTGAAAAAAAAATAAGAAACAAGTTGTCACTAATAACTCTGAAATAAACATTTTGAGTGGAATTGTCTTGTAATTTGTTAATTTTTTTTAAAGAACAAGGTAAGACATTCACACTACAGTTATGGAAAACGTTATGAAATTCAAGAAAGAGATGCCTGTAGTCTCTGTTTCTCAGAGGGGAGAACATTCAGAATCAGGAAGGTCTAATCTTAGTGTGCAATAGTGGGGACTGTGTGACAGCTTCAGAGACAGCTGTATGACCTTCAAAACTTCTAGACCTTCTAGAACTTGATTTTCTTGTTGTAGAGCAGAATATAATCATATCTCCCTTAAAGAATTATCATAATAAATAAAATAAAGCCATGTATTGATGTAGCAATTAACCTCTGTTGCAAATGGCTATGCTGTAATGTCTTACTAGCTCACTGTTCACTAAAGCTTAGCTATAACATGTGCATGTACTTTTACTTTATAATCAGAAGGATACCTTTTCCTTGCTGTGCACTCATAACAAATCTATGTGCTTTGTTTTCTACGCCATCTCTTTGCCCAGCATACTTTCAGAGTTTCCTTCAGTTTTTATCCTTGTCATTAATTTCTGCTTATCAATACTTGTGATACCTTTTTCAAGGTCTATTGATAATGTAGTGTAGTTTTGATAGCTCTTGTTTGAATTTATAGACAATGGGCTTATTAAAATTCTACCTAAGAAGAACACCAATTTCTTTCTGCAATTGTAGAATGACAATAAGTTATGAAAGAACATGCTCATTTGTAGGCATTTTCTTAGAACATTAGAATGCATACCACTATGTGAACTAAACTATTAGAATTGCCTTAAGATTTCTTGAAGTATATGATAGTAGTTCATGAAAAGAGACAGACATGAGTTGATCCATTGGGATAGTGTGATTTGCAGATAATAGCAAGGAATAGGAGGCATGTAAGGGTTTAAATTCTCAACATGGCCATAAATTTGACACAAATTAGAACTTGCAGGTTCACATTTTTTTAAGTTTTCATTAAATTATGCCCCAATAATTAATTGCAATTAAGTCTTTACTATGAAGTACATGTGGATGTGTTCTGTTTAAAAATTATGTTCAGTTTATTTTTAAGTCAACTTATGTACAAATCAATGTGTGTAGTTCTCCATTCAGCAGGGGCCAGGATTTCAGCATGGGCCTAGAAAGTGGCTTCTGGATGGAGAACAGAGAATGGACTTTCTCTAAGGAGTGGCTAGAGTGCTTTAGGGCAAGGTCCGAGTAGGCTGGTGTGTGGAAAAGGTGTTTCACAGAGTGTTACGGGTTAGTCCTTTTAAAATGGGATTTCCAGTGGCAGTGGAAAACTGGGCATTCCAAAGCCTATGGCAACACCAAAACATTACAAGGTTTTGTTAAGCTGCAATGCTGAGCACAACAGAGGTGCAGGTGAAAGCCCATGTCTGGTCAGCTTGCAGCCGAGATGCAGGCCTGGTGAGGCACAAGCCCAGCTGGCTGAAGGGCTGGTCCATTGAGATGCTGCCCAGTGAAGTACAAATGACAAATTTCAGACGGCCGTGGTGGAAGGCTGATGGTATCATGCAGCTCATAGACTTAGCACATTTATTTCAAATTAGGGATTTATAAACCTTTGCCAGTGGAAGGGATTTTGAGGATGAATATGTTTGATCTGCTGGGGTCAGGTGCTCAGGGATAGTTGGTTTACATGTGCCCTTTCCATGCAGTAGCATGGTTCTAACACAAGAAGGCGAACACAGTACTTAATTTTATCTTAGAGGTGAGGGGAAAATCTCCAAGTACAATTGAAGGTCACCGCTTAAGACTAAGATCTCCTTATCAGGGTGGGGCATTTCTAGGAATTTCCAGATGCTTTCTGGAGTGGTTTCCTTATCAGGAAAGGGTCTGACCTATAATCTGCCCTGAGGGATATGTGAAGCTCCTTACAAAACCTTGAGTCATCCAGATCAAGGGAGACATTTAGAACCTTACTTGGAAAAGAGTCTACTATCATAAACCTAGCACAAACAAATGGCTATCCAGAAATGGCAAACTTCAACCTAATCCAGCAAAGTCCCACAAATATGCAGTAATATTCAAAATGTCCAGATATCATATCACATTGGATTTCAAACTTTAAGGTAGGGGCACTATTCACTGCATTATATCAAATACAGATTCTGAAAATAGTCTGTTGTGACTCAGCTTAAAGAGTTCATTCTTTAGCCTCTGTATAAGCGAGGAAACCCATGCAATCATTCTCATTCTATTTTTCCATATTAAAACGTGGGTAACAAAAATGCTCATTCTATTGAGCTTTAAAAAACATAGTTACAATTCACAAGTTATGTTAGCATATTACTAGCAAAATATTCTGATTTTTTGTTTGTATTATCATTAATAATATTAACAGTAACTTATTATTACACATTTAGTTATGTTTTTAGAAGTTGTTTAAATATTAGTAAGAAAGGAAAACCAACTTTTATTCACAATCTTTTACATGTTTTTGATTTTGATTATCTAACTAAAGACAAGTTTTTATAGTTAAATTGTTCAGGATCCAAAACCAGTTTTAGGACCTGAAAATAATTAAATATTTCACTTTACTTTTAGATATGAAAAATGAATCTCAACATATTCATTTACCTCAAAAATCTCCAATAGAAAACAATAAAACTTCAGAATAACTTTCTGTATTTGTCCTGAGAGATGTTGCAAAGAATTTTACTGCATGTCCAAAATGACTGTTTATGTTGAAATCTTTCTGAATTGATATAACCAAACATAATTTATGTGAAATGCAATAACTAGCACAGTTAAAGTGATGCATTTTTTTGCATTTCCTTGATATTTTGAAAATAATAACATCTGAAATGTTTTCTTATTTTAGTTTTACTCTTTAGTATTCTACACAGTATGGACCAACCCATGGGGAAATGAACTGGTTGTTTTCTTGTTTTTTTTTTTTTTTAATGAGTTTTTACAAGCCCAAAGGATGTATTCAGATTACCCTGAACAGTTTTGTGGTAATGATAAACATATCTATGTTGATCCAGAGGATGAGCTCAACTTCCCATTTCTTGCTGAGCAGGATTAGTATAATCATGATGAATATCCTTCCTAGAACATTCCCCCCACTGTAGATATGTCTAAAGTTTTATAAAAAAATCAGGAGGTAGACTAAACCGTTTCTTTTTTTTTTCCTGCAGTTATATGGGTGGAGACAGAAAGGAGATTTGCAAGAAATAATCATTTATGAACTGATCAAAGAAAGAGCTAGGAGAGAATTTTGTGAGTATTCCAAATCTGTAAATCTGTAGTAGAAGTCAGTACTTCTGAGATTTGACTGTTTTATGAAAGTATCTGGATTTAAAAAGTTAAATTCCCAGTGTGATGCCTATATCCTAGACCCAGGAAATCAAAATGCTTATGAAAGAAGAAAGACATCATTACTTTTTTTGTTTTTAAAGGAATTCTCAGTTTGTTCAAATGTGTGCCAAATTTGGGGATCATTGTTTTAAGTATTAACTTGAGATCACAGACACAGATTCTTTATACGTAATATCAATTTTCAAACTGAATATTTTAACAACTGAACAGGCATTTAGAAGGAAATGATATTTGGCTCTTTTCCATGAAGTTTGAGTTTTGGAGAAGCAATGATGTAGCAAAGGAGGAAACTACAACAGTAAGACAAGATACTAGTAACTAGAGGGATTTTAGACTTTGTGAGGGATCTGCATCCAGGATAGGGCCTGCTGGTAGGACCAATGCCACGACTTCCAGAAGCCAGTAGCAGAACTTGTAGGCCAAGGGTAGGGAGGAGTTCAGACACAGGGCAAGACCCACAGGACTAGAGAATCCTCCTTCAAGTTGTAGAGCCACAGAAAACCCAATATTACTGAAAGCCTAGAAGATGAAGGGAAGTCTTTATTGCTATTTCAGAGGATACCTCATTCTTTAGAACCCAGAGCCTCCGTGAGGCCTATATTTCATTGAACTGAAAACTGGTAGGCCAGCTGCCAAGGGAAGAAATAAATCAATAGTTATACCAGTTGAGGTATAACCACAGCAATGACCAGCATAGCAAGATGTTCCTAAAGGTGGCACTTATTTGGAATGGTTAGCCAACAGTGTCTAACTGGACTTAAGGCCCACTCAGTAGGAGGGAAATTATGCCTAGTCGATTATCCGTGAACAGTGTGGTGATGAATCTTGCCCATAAAAAAGGAGGACTCTGGCTAAAATGCTCAATTCCCATTCAGAAAGGCAAAGAGGATGGACATCAGAAGGAGAAAACAGGCAAAAGGACAGGAGCCTACCACAGAGGGCCTCTGAAAGGCTCTACCCTGCAGGGTATCAAAGCAGATGCTGAGACTTATGGCCAACCTTTAGGCAGAGTGCAGGAAATCTTATGAAAGAAGTGGGAAATAGTAAGACCTGGAGAGGACAGGAGCTCCACAAGGAGAGCAACAGAACCAAAAAATCTGAGCACAGGGGTCTTTTCTGAGACTGATACTCCAACCAAGAACCATTCCTGGAGATAACCTAGAACCCCTACACAGATGTAGCCCATGGCAGTTCAGTGTCCAAGTGGGTTCCATAGTAATAGGAACAGGGACTGTCTCTGACGTGATCTGATTGGCCTGCTCTTTGATCACCTCCCCCTGAGAGGAGGCCTTACCAGGACACAGAGAAAGACAATGCAGCCACTCCTGATGAGACTTGGTAGATTAGGATCAGAAGGAAGGGGAGGAAGACCTCCCCTATCAGTGGACTGGGTGAGGGGCATGGGTGGAAAAGGGGAAGGGAGGGTAGGATTGGGATTGGGGAGGGAGGGAACTACAGGGGCATACAAAGTGAATAAATTGTAATTAATAAAAATTAAAATAAAAAATGATTAAAAAATTTCTTGTGCAGGCAGAAGCATTTATCCCAGGGTTATAAAGAAGTATTACGGAAAAGAGTTCAGATAGCCATATATGTAGGATAGACTAACCCAAGAAGGATTATGAAAAGCTATATGGAAGCCTATTATATCTCACATGTTAATAAAAATATCAATGAAGGGGTCGTAAAGCACATGTTTAATGAATGACAAGTGGGTGGTGGATATTAGGCATTAAATGACTAAGTTGGTATAGGATTGAGAAGATCGGTAAGGTGACAGAATGGGGGAGACTAAGCCTAACGATGCATGAAAATTCACTATGGATATATATTAGTTAGTAAGCTAATCTAAAATATAACTTAAAACATAAATTGTTTGAATATAATTACTCTACATCTATGAACAATATCCCTGGAATTATTTAATGAAAACCATAGTGCAAGTCATTAGACTTATTGGTCAACGTTACTGCAGAGGTCTCCAAAACAACACAGCATATTGCCATTGTTCTATTGCTGAAGATATCACATATTTTGGGCAGAGGACATAAAAACAAACAAACAAAAGGAATCCCAATTCACATGGGAAACTTCTTCATAATTGGCTAGCTTTCATAGTAACAGAAAATATGTATAGGCTGCTGGTGAGAAAGGACTGTAATCATTTTTACTTTAGGCTACATCGTATCCTACCAGCATTTCTGTGTTGCCATTTAAAAGACATTTATGTAAGACTGACAATTGGTCCGTCTCTCTTTCTAAAGAGGAGTAAGGTTGCATTTTTTATAATTTGCATGATTTTGCCTATAGCTATTTAAAATATAGATAAAACAGTTCAACTTTAAAAAGACAGGTCGCTGGTACAGGTTCTTGAAAATTTAACTGTCAGTAAATCCTGGTAGCAAAAATAAATGGTATTTGAATAAAAAATAATATTAAATTATAAAAAAATAAGATTTTTTAGCTTATATTTTTACTCCTAAATTATAAATTACAATGAGTTTTGTTACAGTGTTAAATTACCGTCTTTTAAATACAATCTGCTTGCTATTGGATTATGGTTGATTACAAATGTTAGGCTATCCTAATACTAACTAATAACCCATTTAGGGACTTACCTGTGGACATGTGCGTGTATGTGGTATACGTAAATGTGTACTGGGCATTCGAGTACACAGGCATATGTATGAATATGAATATTTGTAAGTTTGTGGTGGAGATTTGTTTAGCTGATGTGTGTATGTATTTGTGGTATACTTACATGTATGTGCATATGTATATGTTTTGTGTGAACTCATTTGGCACATAATATGTTTTGGGGGTGTCTACATGTTTACAAATGTGTATGTTTTTTTTGTGTGTGTATTTCTATAGTAACTGTACATGACAGTTATGTGTAGATATGTATGTGTTATGTGTAGATATGTAGTATACATGTATGTACGTGTGTGGCTTTTGTATATATATATATATATATTCATGTATATGGTATATGTATATATAAATCTGTATGTTGCACTAACTTAACTCAATTAACTCTTCCATTAACTACCTCTCTGTTCAATATACCAAATGACTTCTTATCTCTTTTCTTTACTTTTTTCCTTTTTCTATTTTGATTCTGTACATTTGTGATGTCAGTTGGATTTTAGAACATGCTTACTGTTGATTTCAGTGGTTCTAAAGTTTTTGTTATATCTTCAAAAATTCTGACATCCTAATGATAAGCTGTTCTTCGTTGGGAAGGCAATGGTGGGGAGTATGTGGAATGGAAATGTCACTCTGAGCATCTTGGGAAAGATTAGCTGGCTTCTTGTGTGCTGTTGAGATGCTGTTATTACAGCACCTGCATCCACAGCCAGTTTTTTTTTTTTTTTATAATCACTGGTGACAGACCTTGATAGACCAAAAAAAGAATATTCTCTGCACTTTGTGCATCTTGTCAAGACTTTGTTTCAATGAAGGAAATAAATGGTTTGTTATATTAGCAGACAGTGTGTGGGGGTAGCTCTGCTTTTTTAGTTTTTTTTTTCTCACCCTACTTACCCAAAAGCAGCACTTTGAGGCAACATATTTTAGCTGTTTTCTTGTTAATAAAGCAGGTTCAAAAAGTTTGAAATTTTTCTTGAAGTAGTAACTTGCGAATGACAGATTCTTAAAGAGCTAAATGTGCCTTTCTCTCTCCTATATCTGTGCAGTTAATCTTGTTTACATTTAGGCCCAAAGGCAGAAACGAAGGATCCAACTTGCTTTTCTGGAAGCACTCTTTACTATGGAATCATGTATATTCATATAGCTGAGGCACTAAAGCATAAAGACGTTATGTCATTTGAAGACAGTCTCAGCTTAAGTTCTCTGAAACTTCTTCTAGACTCTGGACTTTTTGGTTACTTACTCTTTCATATTTATAGAGCTTTGTGGCCAAATAAATACTTCATCTTTCACCTACTGCCAGTGAGTCATTTGAGTGTTTGGGATGAAACACATCATATTCAGCTTACTATTCCAACCCTTCTTTAATCTTAGTAGCATTTATAAATTCACTTATTTAGTAATTGTAAGCTTTTAATTACTAATTTTTAATTACTAATTGTAAGTGGCTGGTTTTAAGGTATTGATATTTGTACATATACATCTATTTTTATTTTTTGTATTTAAAACCAAAGTCAGTGCTAGAATAAAGAAGATAACCAGACACTTATTTAAACATGATTAAAACAGAAAGTTACCTACCCTAGAGCCCCCATAGAAGAAGAGAACATAATTTACTCTTACAGAAGTTAAAGTAGTTAAATTTAGAAACATTTTGTAAGAGTTGGATCATACCTGCTTGTCATAGGCTAGGGTTCTGCACGCAGAATATTGTAGGATGTGCTGTGGAGTAGTGGCATGCCATTTGGAAAGTAGCAATTGTGATGTAGAGTTTATGAGCTTAAGAGAATCAAAAGGTACCAGCTGCAACATCAGTAAGCTTCAGTAGCAGAGAAAGAAAAACTTTGAATTTGAACCTGTGCTTAATTGGAAGCTATCAAAACAAAATCAAAGCAAAGTTCTGCAGAGACCTTTGGACTATTAGCATCCAAGTCATTATGCTTCAAAAGCCACAGTGAAGATGAAAATTCCTATAAAATGCCAAGAAAATATGCTGGAGCCATTAACAGATAATTTTTTATTGCTTCATAATACTTTGTAATTTAGGAGGCTGAACGGAAGCATATGAGGAAGCAACTGGAAAACGGATAACATATTCTTTCCAAAAAGATAACCATCATGTTATTTTAAATTTGTTTTATAATATTAAAGCTTATTTATCTTTTTAATTCTATGTATTCTTCATAATAAGCAAGCAAAGCTGTTATCTCCAGTCTGATGAATGAGGAAATTGTGTTTAATGGAGTTAAATTGTTTGGCCAAATGTCAAGGAATCAGTGAATGTTGGAACCAGGACTGCTACTTCTGCTTCAGAGAGCCTGAACATTTCTCTTTGCCTTTGGTTCTTTTTATCCTGTCAACATAGGAAGTTTCCTCTTTGATATCAATTTATATGGATGTACACATGATAATTTTAGCTCATTAGTCAAAACTGAGATTCTACCAAACAAGTGAATGATTGTATTTGTTACATGTGAGATGTACTTTTTTTTTTTAGCATTAAAGGCAGCTACAAAATTGTTCATTCAGTTAAAATTATTGATAATGTATGTGGAATGTGTAGACTTTGTTCAGCTTCTGCAGTGCTTGATGAATATATGAAACTGAACATACATGAAACTGATGCTGTGATCATATGATATCAAGATAATCTTTGCATTACTACAATGGAAATATTTTTATATATAAATAAACATGATGATAGAATTAATTATGAATGGCAAAAGCAACATGAAATTCATCTACTGGATGATTTGACTTTTGCCATTGATTCTGACTGTGTAAATTCTCTGATTAAGTCTCCATTTAAGAAAGACAAACTGGGTTTGCTGATAGATGAGAGGAGAGGACAGGAGCTCCACAAAGACCAAATATATCAGGACACAGAAGTCTTTCATGAGACTGTTTCTCCAATCAAGGACCATGTATGGATATAACCTAGAACCCCTGCCCGGATATAGCCCATGGTAGCCCATAGGCATATCCAAGTGGGTTCTCTAGTAAGGGGAACAGGGACTATTTCTGACATGAACTCAATGGTGAGCTCTTTGACCACCCCCCACTCCCCACCCCTATCCCGAGGGAGGAGCAGCAATGTCCTCCACAGAAGAGGACATTGCAGCCAGTCCTGAAGAGACCTGATAAGTTAGAGTCAGATGGAAGAGGAGGAGGTCCTCCCCTATTGGTGGACTTGGAAAGGAACAGGGAGGAGATGAAGGGGGGAGGGTGGGATTGGGAGGGAATGAGGAAGGGGGCTACAGCTGGGATACAAAGTAAATAACCTGTTATTAATATAAAAATGAAAATAAAAAATAAACAATAACAACAACAACAAAAGAACAGAACAGATATACAAAGTTATAGCGGTACATTTTTCTAATTTAATTTAATCTACATAAATGAAATGAAATAATTAAAGAGTGTTAAACAGAAAAATGAAACTTCAATACTACATGTGATGTTGTCTTAGGTTCAGCTCTGTGGGTACCTTTTCAAAGGATTGTAAGTACAAGATGAGAAAATCATGATTTTTATAACTATTTGAGGAAAAGAAAGGAAAAAAAAAGGATAAGAGTAAATTATGTACATGTAATTTTAATTATATGCAATGTATCACATAACTTTACATGTGTTTATTATATAAACTGTATTATATATATAATATATAAATATACACATTTATAACATATATTCCCAACCCAAAAGTTTTGTGACATTGACTAGAAATGACTATCAGGGCTTTAAATAAGCAGATATTAATGTGTGACTCTTGAATGCTGAGGTTATTTGGATTGTGTATTCTGAGAAGAGGTGGTGAGCAGTGTGGTATTGTGATCTAGAATATTGTGGTCTAAGTCAGTTAAAATGAGAACCATTCAAATCTGGGATAGTGCAGCCACTGATAGACTTGTGGGACATGGATGGACATAGGCTTCAGGATGATTAGTTGCTGAGTCAGTTGTGGACAAAATCCTATATTAACTTAGTCTAGGATATACTACTGAAGTGTGAGGGTTTCTGGCTTAGAAATTCACAAATCATAAAACCTTTAGAGTCTCCTAGGTATCTGCTACTGTGTCAGGATTTCAAAACATAAATACAATTTGGAAAACTAAATCTTGTCCATGAGGGAACACAATTGACTATAGGGAAAAGAAACAAAATCCTGAGATATGTTTGGCTAATGAGGAATGACGCAAGATCGCAGCATACAGTGAAGGGGAAGTTTCCCCAGTCCCTCTTCTATAAATATAGTGACAGACCAAAGTTAACACATGTTTAGATAAGAGAAAATATAAATGAAACTTATACAATTAAAAGCTGTTACAGTTGTATTTCTATGCAATGATAGTTATATATATTTATTTCATATGAATTTCTACTGAACAGACAATTTTAATTTAAGGAGAAAGACCAAAATTCTTTCTTATCTTTTTATGAGTTTCTCCAGATGACTTGAAGAAAGTTTGTAGTAGAACCAGTATAAAACATTTTTAAGGCCTAGTGTAGATGTGCTTAGTTTTTCAAGAGCATGGAAATGGGAATCTCTCCCAAGGATTAGGTCCCAACTGTTGATGCCAATTATAAAGTTCAGTTTTCTGCTCAGCAATTGGTATCACAGACTTTCATGCTGGGAAATAGCACAATCTTTTATATGTAGGAGAAATTACCAAGGAAGTTGAACAAAAAAAAACAAGCCCAAACCACATTGGGAAGGTGATGTAAAAGTAATTTAGGGATGTGGCTGTGAGAATGGCAGTAGTTTTAAAGGACAGGAAAGTGTTAACATCAACTGAATATACCAGAGAGAAAGGCTTTCATTTTTAGTACTCATTTGACAATTGTGATTAATGGTACTAAAAAGAAGAAATTAAGAAGGAGTAAAGATAAGTAAAGATAAGGGTGAGTCAAACATGATTTATATCCTAAAACTCATTTGTTGGTAAATTAATTGTTAAGAATTCATATATGTTTCAAATTGTATTCCTTGAACAAGCAATATGCATTAGCAGTTAGAGGTATTTGCTTGCAAGCATGGCTGCCTAGTTCTTCCATTCATTGAACATGTAGAAGGAGAAAACCAACTTAAGTGTTCTTTCACCTTCAGTCTAATGACCCCCATGTATAAACATACACACACACATACATGCATAATATGTTCATACATACATTCCTACATACATACATACATATATATGTATCTGAAAACACAGATAAAATTTTTTAGATTTAAAAACTTGTTTCTCAAGGTGCATTAAAGGGTCAGATGACAGTTTATGGAGCTGGTTCTTTCCATTTATACTTGTGTTCAAGGGATCAAAGCTCATCAGTCTTAGCCACAAGTACCCTTACCTGCTGAATGATTTCTCTCACTCAATCTAAGAACTTTTTAAAATGACCCCAGTATCGCTCATTTTACACATATCTCTTTCTCTCTCTTATACATGTAAAGCTGGAATGAATGCCACATACTCTAAGATTCATTCATTCAAGTTTCTGTAATCATTTGTAAATGCTTCCTTTTATGAAATAAATAGGAAGTAGACTTACAAGTGTCCTACAAAACTTTATTATTATATTACTTTTTAACTTAACTATGGAATTTCTAATATATGTTTAGTTTCAGCATTAAACTAAAGCCATTTTTTTAATCTTAGAATAATAAAACCCTGTCTCACTCTAGCTTAAATATAGTGAAGAACTATATATTATTGTTTCTTAAAATAAGTCTCTGTTTTTTGCCTCTTCAAATGAGATATTAGTAAATAATGAAAGATCAATGGATTCCCTCATCAAGTTTCATTTTCACCTTTTGATTTCATTTTCTTTTAATCTTGCCCAGATGTTTACAGCCAACGGTATCTCCTCTTCATTCTCAACATCTGGAAAAGTCTGCTATTTAGAACACCCTGATCTGTTTCCTAATCAGTTCCTTTCACCTTCCACATCTCTGTGCTTCTCTTTTCCGTCCCTAAGGGCATGCTAGCTGCTTCTGCCAGTCATAGAAGCATCCATCCGTGTTCTGAAATTAGTTTTTTCTCTCAACATCCATTGCTGCATCCCTTCACTGTACCTCACTCACCCTTCGGGGCACTGGATATCTGCTATTATTTAAGAAAAAACATATAATTTAAATTAATTTATGCTTCAAGGATTTTAAAACTTCTATTGAGGATCTACTGAGTATAAGAAAATGTTGACTTACATTTGGCTTCTACATTCAAAGAGCAATTAGTCTATTTAGTATAGGAGAGACACACCCAAATCATCTGGAGAACAGGATTGGGTAATCACAGTACTGGCAATGAGGCAAAGCACAAGGAGAGAATTAATTTTGACTCATGTTGTCAGAGAAAGCTTAGGAAGAGACACTGTGAGAGCAGGATCCCTCTCATTTAACAAATTGAAGTAGGAGGATCGCTATGAATTTAAGGCCAGCCTCATCTGCATAGTAAAACAGACACGGAAGAAGGGTAAGGAACTATGATGTAAGAGATTGAAAGTGTAGAAGTGTACCTGTACAGTTCTCTTACAACAGAACTATCTCAATAGGCCTTGGAAACAGCAGGTGCCTGTTTAATTCTGGTACGGCTGAGATGGCTTGTATGTTGCACTCTGCGCCTGCTATTTCTGTCAAGCTGAGTTCTGGCTAACGTATGGAGAGCTTGACATGGGATTGCTCAGGAGCTAAACAAAACATGGCATCACAGCAATTCTGGGTCAGCACATGAACAGCATCCCATAAATAGTAGAGTTCAAGGTATGTGTTTCTTTTACCCAAAGGAGTCCATTTGATCTTTACATTTATCTATATTTAATGTAAGCACTTCAGCATATTGACCAAGGAATTTGAGGTATAGCCTGCTTTTATAATTTGTGCAGGAGTCTATGGTATCTATGGAATGGGTATATAAATTTAAAGTACATAGAAAATTGTTTTTGAGTCATTTGTCTTATTTCAGAAATTACTAGCAGAGTAACACTTAAATAAATGGCAGTTCTGCATATGAACTTTAATTTCCTGTATGTTTTTCTAGCTTGTCGTCCAGGCACGCATTTTATTTAGTTTGGGTTATGTGGCACAATGGTGAGACTTGAACATGTCATTTCCTTACCCTAAGCTAGAATGAACATCGCTTCAGACAAGTACGGCACTGTCTTCTCTGGAGCATTGTTAGCTAAGATCTAGTCACACCTGTTTATAACCACACACTGAAAGTATCCTGTGCTTACTTTGGCCACATATAAAATCTATAAAGATACCTAATTGCAGGTGGTAAATTTTTAAAAGAAAAGCAAAAATAATTTTTAGAAATCTGGGACATTTGAAGTAATCTAATCTAAGTTCATATCATGCCTTGTGGAGTTCAGTTATCCATGAGGGCTCATAATAAACCACACCTTATTATTTTGCCAAAGCTTCAAATTTAGGACTGACTGTAACTATTTTATATCTTAGGAATTCCTTTGATTGTTACCAACTAGACTAGTGTTTCTTATTCTTACCCACAAAGCATTCGTGCAATAGGACCAATTAAATTGAATCAATTAATTATATTTATTTTAACCTCGAGGTCAATCAGAAGAGATCTTTTCTTGTTTAATTACAGATTTAATTACTTTCAATCATTGAACTTGAAAAAAAATACCCTCTAGCACTTAACTTTAATGCAGCTCACAAAATTTGTACTGCAATGCTACTCCTCTCCTGCCTATATTTGTTAGTCTATGTTAAGAAGCAGACAAAGACGTGAGCACAGAAAAGCACTTACTGACAACACAGACTCAGGCACGCTGCTTCTCAGTAGTTGTAAAATATCCCATGTGCTGGCTTTTATCACTTGTTAATGAATGTGCTTATGATATTTGTAGGTAGGAACTTGATCCCCCCCCTTATACTTATTTATTTTTGATATTCATGTCTTTTTTCAGAAGCTTTCCTCAGAACTGATACTGAGTTTTAATTGAAGCTGAAAATACACAGCAAAAAGAAAAAGCAAAAATAAATGCTATACCAAAAGAAAACTGATGTATATAGTAAGTAGTGAAATGATTTTTTGCTTCTTGGTAGTCACTTGCTTATGTTTTATCTTAATAACTCTAGGGAAAGCCATTGTGATAAGATGCTGCTTTTACACCACATGTAAAGACAGAAATATAATATTTTCTCGTATCAGGGAATTGCTCCCCTTCTGTATGGTGTTATCACTTACTCCATACAATTAATGATGGGCTTTTCTCTCTTTGTTACTGACATACATCTTTGGTCATCATATTACAATTTTCAGTAGGATGGGCGGGGCAGCCCTAAGTTTCAACAGTCTCCTTGCTTTTTGGTTCAGACTAGCATAAGGGTCATCACAGGAAGACTGCCTTGCACCGCACTGGGTACCTCACCACAGTGGCCATCTTCTTGCAACATCTGCTAGTCATTGTTCATCTTTAGATGGTGATGCCTCAAGAATGCTTGATTTTCTTACTTTCATTTGTAAACTGATCACTAAGCCAGGGTCTGTGCTGCACAGCTGGATCAGAGAACCAATTGGGTCCCAGTTTCCCTTTGTGTTGGTTCCCGTTTGCATTACCACATAGTATAAATGCAAATGTGCCCTAGAGTCACTTTGCTATGTCAGATGTTTAACATGTCTGCCAAGGGCCAACGACAAAATGCTTCCTTTCTTATGCAAATACTCTTGTTATTCTCATGTAGACGCTTCAGAAACAAACAAAAACAGGTTTTAACTGAAATGTTCAACAATCTGGCCCTTTGTAAACAGTCTTGTTATTTCATAGTCAATGATTAGAGAGAAATTAGGTCATTATACAAGAGGGAGAGTAGGAATAATCAGTTTTATTCATATTCTGATCAACTCACTGAACTATTTTCACAAAATCTTATCTCCCATGATATTAGATAAGAAAAGAAAGGATACCGAATGTGAATGAACCCACCAATGACTGGAGACAGGAATTTCTTTACATTGTCTAATAGACTTGTTTATTATTTTAAGCTGGTAAAAAGAGACTTATGATTCTTGTTGAAGAAAGAGTTATTTGTGCTTGATACATTGAAGACACTGTTCAAAAGCATTTTGTCCTTATAAAAGGATGACCCCTGTAGTAAGTAATTCTTAGGCAAGGAGGGACAAAATTCAACCAACAAAAGAGCATATTTCGCCCCGAGTTCCCCGTGATTTCTCCACATATAGCAATAAAAAAAAAAAAAAAAGAAAAAAGAAAAAGAAAAAGAATACACATCAGTCATTCATTGGAACATGCACATAGGTGAGCAGTATAGCTTTAAACTGCTCAGGAAACAAAAGGGGGAGGGGAGAACCAGCATGACCTAAATAAAAAAGAGGTGACTTACACCCTTTCAATTGTCTTAAAAACACCAGTAACAGGAGCAATTAAAATATAGTCCTAAATAGTACTAGCTAATATAGATTACATAAGTATACAATACGATTAAACTAATAGTGCTCTGAGAAGCATGAGCCACCAGTACTAGTAAACTAGGCCCTGAGCCATTGCTGAGAAAATTAAGTACTGGATGCAAACCAGGTCAAGTGGGCGGGCGGTGTTCTGTAAAAGGTGGCTGTATTAAAGCAAGGAGGCCATTTCCTGTTGTGTGTTTTATAGTTTTGGAATTCTCTGTTGGGCATTTGCTTTCTCTCCTTTTCCTCCCCTGAGCACTAATTATCAAAAATGATTCAAGGTGCAGGTTGTACATTCTCATCGCAATAGCATCTCATCTCTTTCCGGAAGAGAGGATTACAATCAGGTTCACAATGTCAATTCTTTTTTCTCCTCATGTTTGTTTCATATACATGTACTTCAAAATCATAGTTTGACTAGGAAAAGAAACCTACAAACAAGAGAGTGCCATGCAGTCATCCTCTTCCTATTGTGCTGTGAGTCTTTCTCATCCCTTCTCCCCTTTCCCTGTAAATAGCTGTAAAAAATTTAAGGCAGATGAGGTATATTGCTGAAGGAAAAAGGTTATTTTTGGAAAAAAAACTCAAAGAAACCCACTTTTATTCTGCCCTTCTATTCAAGAAAGACTACTCAACTATAAATCTATTACTAGAAAAAGCAGGAAAGACTGTCTGCATGTACCATACTGTGTCTTCTATTTCTAGAATGGCTTTTTGTTAATTTAATTTTAATAGAAAAAATAAGCACCTTAAGCTATGAACAAGAAAAGAACTTCATTATTAGTGAGTCCAGAATCCAAACGGAATTAGAGAACACTCGCTCAAGCTCTCACTCATTCGCACAAAGGCCAGTGCTACTGATTAAACTGTAAAGTGCTGTACTTAGTATAAACACTTGTATACACTGCAGACACTGAAAAATAACCCTCAAGCACATTGTGTTATAGTTCCAAAAATATATTTACAGTCTATTACAAAGATTACAAATGGAAGTGTCTAGGTGACTGGATTATGCTAATTAAAACTATTTTTACAGATTATTTTTCCTTAGGGACAAAAACATTTTAGTGAAATTAAAATGAATTTTCTACTTAATCAAAAAATAAATTAAAATATCAAATAACACTGTACAGTGATAAAAGAACAAAAAAAAGGTGAGATATGGAGGGGTTTGGGAAGCAATCCATTTGAGTTTTCTATAGCCATCTTTGGTCCTAAATGTGGGAAAACACATTATGTAGCACTGAAAATACCTGTTTCTTTGTGAAGCTCTGCAAGTAAAATAGAAAAATATAGTGCATTTTCAATGTACTCAGAGCCACTACTGAGAATATGTGTATACAAAACAAGACGGTATAAATAAAATTTACAAGTTTTACAAAGGAACATTTACAGATTTTGCTTGTTACCTGTCTGTTTGTTTGTTTGTGGATGTCCACATTACCAAACACCAATTAGGACCGATCCCTGGGATCTTTCTCTATTAAGATCATTATAAACAGCCCAATTGTCTTTGGAAGTACAACAGTTCGGTTTGGGGTAGTTCATGATTTTTGTAACTTTTGAAAACATTACTCAAATATGTATACATTCCTGAAATATCTATAAAGACACATTTAATTATTGCTTATGAAATTCTAACACAGTAAGCAAATACTATGGTTTAATAAATAAAATGGAAACGGAAAAACCAGACCCTTCTTCCTTCGGGGATAAGAGAGTTTTTATCTAAAAGAGGTTTGTGTGTCAGTGTTCATAGATAAAATACCTCTGTTTCGCCTTCTTCTCACTGCAATGGTGGTAATTTTTCTGGCAAATTCATCTTTGAGTGGTGAGAAGTGAACTGTCCCTTTGATCTTTCTTCCAAGTAACAATAGAAAACTTAATTCTTTACTTTTGTATTTGGACTGCATTCAACAAGAAGGAATACAAAATATAGGTCAACTATTTCTCCTAAATTTTTTAATTTCACAAGACTGAAGCTCTTGATGTGCTCAGATTGGGTTTTAGCTAATGCTGGAGAACTCCTGCCTCCAGACCTGCCTTTCACCAGCATCTTCAAATGCAGCCTCAGCCTTTTACCATATACACATAAACCTAAAATTTGACATTTTTTATTAAGTTCTGTCTAGTAAATCACTCTATAAACAATCTGTTAAAAGTGCCTTATAGTATTTATGGATCATTATTGCTTTTTTTTTTTTTCATTGAAAAGTTAGTATGTTGTAGGATTTTTACAAAACAAAACAAAAAATCCCATTAAAAAATATCAGAGCTCTTGGCAACTTGCAATTCTGAACTACCTGCCAATCAGCAAACAATATCAAAACATCACTGGTTAAACAAAACAAACTGACACAGCAAGGATAGCAGAGCCATGAATAACAAAGTCATATCCTCAACTATGTGTGTAGTTTTGTTTTTGTTTAAGTTTGAAATTCTTTCAAAGGTACCCAGTGTAGTAACGTGTTGCAAATTTAACACTAAAAAGGTCCAAAGCTACAAATAACCTTCTAAAACAAAGTCCTTATGCAGAATAAACACAGATGGTTTTGGAAAAGAATAGTCTGAAATCACATATTTAAGGAAAATATTTCATTGATTTTAACAATAAGATCATGATTTTATTTGACAAATATATTCTTTCTTAAATTCTTTATGTACATTTTAAAAAGTCTATAAGATAAAAAGAGGTTCGAGAGCTCAAGGTGTTGGGATGTTTTTCAGGTAGTACTTTGTTTATTGTCACTGCTGTGTTCCTGGCCACCAGTGGTGGATCCTAAATTCCCTTTTTGTAAATTCTGGTGGCACTTAAGGAGTTCAAGTCTGTAGGTGCTTCTAAAATCTTCTCTTTATTGTAGGAAGGACCCAGTATATCGACTGTCTTCTAGCAGCATTCTATGCATATACTGAAGGCCAGAGCTGTTCTCCTGTAGTCATCAGACTCACATGAGGGGACCTGCACGTCACACCTGGATGCCTGTTCCGTGTAAATGCAGCATTTGTGCTCGCATAGTCTGGATGCTGCTCATGATCTTTTTTTGATGGCCAACCAGCGTGATCCCTAAACTCATCACATCACTGAAAAAGACAAAGAAAGGCATTCTTACTGATATATTAAAAACAAACAAACAAACAAAAAACAAAAAACATGACAATGCTTTAAGTGCTCATCAACTATCAATAAAGTTTTTTGTTAACTTTAGGCTAACAGATACTAACAGTATTCTTGGTATTAAAATCTTACTCCAAAGATCATCTGGTGACCTGTTTGTACAGTCTCATTTGAAAAATTGGATTACCAAGTCTGTCTCTTAATTTAGCATACTGGTGCTTTTTAACAAATCAGAAATTTTATATAAAAATGTTAACATGTTATATAAAAATGTTAAAATGTCATTCCCCATTTAAAAGGTAATAAAATGTTACTTGAAATGTTGAAGGCTTTAAATTATTTAACTGGAAAAAAACGGGATGTTCTAGCAATGAAGTATTTTCTAGAACCCAGTAGAAAGCTCAGGAAATCAGTCACATAAAAATGTACAGTGAGTTGGATTCCGTGAATAATTTTGAGTATGTATTCCTAACTGTGCATTCGCTTTCCTTAAATAATAAGGATAGAACTGCTACATTTATATTCTATGCCCCAGTCACAACTTAAATGTACAATAAATTAGTTATAACCATTTCTGTGCTTTTGTTTTTCCTAATAGCCAGAAATATTGAGCTTCGATATTTACAAGTAGCTGAAACATTGCAACAATATGATACTATTGTGTTATAAGTCAGGTTCTTTCAAAAGCACAGATCTACAGAGACAAAGATTACTTTGAAAAATCCAGGTCTAAACACGACAGATTTATCCATCGGTTGTTAGAAGAAACTGGAAGGGACAGTGTGGATACGCTTAAGTTCATGTACATGTCATTTCTTGGTGTACACCAAAAGAATATTTGGTGGCTGGGCTGAGACTGCTTCCGGAAAGCACTGAACACCATTTAATCAGTGATAAACTAGAAATAAAAATTCAGTTCTTTTGAACTAAAATTCATAGTAATTTTAAAGCTGATCGCAGAAATATTCTGCAATGAATAGGAACTTGAATGATACAGCGGCTAATAAGAAGGAAATACCACTGTGCACGGCCCAGGATCCTGGCCTAGGAGACAAGCTAGATGTCAAACTCTTGTTGAGTCACTGTAGAGGAGATTTACATTTTCTGACCTTTAGCTTTATCAGTTACAAAATTAACACGTAATAAAATGCTGTTTTATAATATGCTGTTTAAAAGAGAATTTATGTCTGAGCATTTCTGTTAGAAATGCCTTTTCCCTTTGATTTTGTGATTACAGACTTTTAATATAAAGAGGATAGCCTAGCATATGAATTGTGGATTGTACCTAATCAATTCTTAAATACAATTTAACAAGCTTCAACTTACTCAATAGTCATCCTGGCCACTGACTCGAGTGAGTTATAACCCGCTGCTGTGAAGTTATCCTTATACCTTTCCATTTTAATAGCTTGCAACCATTCTCCAACTGAACAAAAGGCAGTGAAGTCAGGGGTGCTCTGATCCAGAAGAGGGCTTATGGGCCTAGGTAAGAATGAGACACAGAAATATCCTCAGCAATTACCAAAGAAAGATCATCTTGGTAATTACAAGAAGGGTTTAGGAAATAAAGTACGATGTCTTAACTGGTCTATGTAATAACCAAAACCAAAACCAAGTAAGTTATCCAGAAGCTACAAATACCTGAATTTAAGTTTTAATTATAGGAATGCTCACTGTCTTCCACATGGTCATAAATACTATGTAGGTGAAGGTGCTTGGAAGAGTCATATATGTTCATTGGATTTTTTTTGAGGTTTTGATGTATTAATAGATAACAATATGTTCATTTTCTTTATCTGAATGGTAATTACATATTTTTACAAAAGAAAATGTAAATAATTTATTACCACCTATGTGATGCATGCAAAACATAAGTGTAATGATAGAATTGTCCTGAATAAATTCTTTTCTTTTTTTTTTTGTATCTTCATTTATTATTATTATTATTAATTACAATGATCATTCACTTTTTTTAAAAGTAGACTAACAATGAAGGAAGTATCTGGCTGTATCCTAACACATCCAGGCCACCAGGTATTATTCAGAGCCTTAAAATTTATCTGTTTTGGTGACATGTTGAGAGTTCCGTGGAGATAACAGACCACGTGCAGCCCATAGCAGCAAGCTTACCTGCACCTGAAGCTGAAAAACCACTGCAGTACCCTGTGCTAGGATGAAAGCACTGTTCTTAATGCATTTTGTGGGCAGTATATACTGAGATACGTTTTATAATTTTTAACTCTGCAGAAGCATTTTATCAAACAATGAAGGAAAACAACAAACTACAGTATAAGAATATGCCAAAGCTAGAGCCACATAATAAAAGCAGACGGCATCAATGCAGGCCTGAAAGCAATGTGCCTCCACCTGGTCACTGAAACCTAGCCAGCACAGAACATATTCTGAGAAAGATATGTGTTGTCATCAAAAGTCCTATGAAAAGAGAAGTCAAATAACAATGAATGGATATAGTTAAATACTAATTAAGATAAAAAGGAAAAAAAGGGGAAAAAAAGCTAATAAAGCTTTGTAAACATACATTTTATTGTAGATTTACAGTTGAACACAGTCACTTTGCTATTGTGGCAAAGCTGAGGAGATAAATGGTTTATGTGAATATTTTTAGTTCATTAAGTTCCATCTCACTGGAGATTTCTTACCTACTACAGGTTCCCAGGGGTGTTTTCAGACTACTTGGGTTTCTAATCATTTTGTCTAGAATTCCGACTATCTGCTCAAACTTTGGCCTTTCTGCCCGTTCTTTCTGCCAACAATCCAGCATTAACTGGTGTAGTCCAGCTGGGCAGTCCATGGGTGCTGGTAAGCGATAACCTTCTTCTATTGCTTTTATGACCTGAGAGCCAAAAGGACAGTGAAAATATTACCAACCGATGTCCAATTACAATGAAATGAACTGCTTCAAAGGCAAAATGATTTATCCAGATAAGAATAAGACATACTGCTTACAAAGTCTTCTTCTTCTTTTTTTTTTAACAAAACATTCATGAATATATTAAGCATATTATTATGGGGTCCATGAGGCACAGGATATGATGACATTTCCTACTTAATTCAGCAATAGGGAGTAGCAATTAAGCTCACACAGGGTGTGAGAGATGGAAATATTTTTAATGCCACCCCAGAGGTTTTCAAAAGGGGACATGTTATGGAACTCTGTTAGCCGAATATAGTTGTAAGAATACACATGTGCATAGAAGTAAAAGATAATGAAAATGGAAAAGGAAATTGAGTTACTGAAAGTAAGCCAAAGGAGTTCACTTTTTGATGAGTTCAGATGACACTTTTAAAACAAGAGAGTATACTATGTGAATGTGGCATGTCAGAACATGCTATCAAACAAACTTCTTATAACCTCCAGGAAGGTCAGGGGTCAAGGTTGTTCAGTACATGAAAGGTGGATGGATTAATTCCTGTCTCCACATTCACCTATCTTACAGTAGTAGGTAGAAAGCAACAAGGACAGAAAAAGCTTTAGAGGAGGAAACTGAGGATGACACCCCAACCAAGGACAATGCATGGAGAAGACCTAAAAACCCCAGTTCAGATGTAGCACAAAAATTGGGGCTTTCTCTGACATGAACTCAGTGACAGGCTCTCTGATCATCTCCCTCGGGGAGGGGGGGGTGCAGCCTTGCCAGGCCACAGAGGAAGACAATGCAACCAGCCCTGCTGAGATAGGCTAGGGTCAAATAGAAAGGGAGAAGGTCCCGTCCCATCTCCCCCTCCCCTCGTATCAGTGAACTTGGGGAGGGGCATAGGGGAAGAAGACTGGGGGGGTGCGATTGGGAGGAGATTTGGGAGGGGGCCATAGCTAGGATACAAATTGAATAAATTGTAATAAATGATAATAATAAAAATAAGTAAATAAGTAAAAATATTAAGCAAGAAATAAAAAGAAAGATTGTAAGAGACAGTAACAGGGAGTTTGTCTTAGAAAAGTCAGTAATTATACATAAAGTGTCACCAACATGACTACCCAAACATGAACTGAACAAGTATGGTACTAATGAACATGGCATAGTAGATGGGAAAAAGCCCATGAGTCCTCAAACCTACACAAAGAACTTCAGGTAACTGAGCAAAGTTAAGAGTAGTAGAGGCGATCTTCCCCAGGCAAGAGCACATCAATGTGTTGTTTAGTGCTAAACTGTCAGCCCTGAAAGCATACATACTGGTAGCATTATGTGGACTCAAAAGGTTATATTTAGAAACACGTAAGTATAAATAAAATAATAAATACTTGCTTGTCATAACAACGGATAGAAAAAAAGAGGCCATGAATTTGAAGGAGAGCTGGAAGATTCATATAAAAGTATTGAAGGAAGAAAAGGGAAGGGAGAAATCTTATAAATATATTACAGTCTCAAAAATAAAATTTAAAATGTATGATAAAATGACTTTCTGGAAAAGAAACCTCACAAAACTAACTTTTAGCTTTTAAATAAAAGATGATATACCCAGATGAAGAATTGATTTTAGTAAGTATTAATGACCTTGCCATTTGTAGGGACACTTTTCAACAAGATATATGTTTCCATTTAGGAATAACATACTAAAACATATGTAAGATGGAGAGTGACATGAATGTTAACTAGCATTAACTCTTTTAGTTGAAAAATCTGTTATACATGTTAAAAACATTGTAATTTAACAGAAACGTGTATGAGTAAAGTATGAAGTAAAAAGGTAAATAAATAAACTTAGTAAGATCAATATTTAAAAACTGTTAACTATAAAACCCTAGTGCCAACTCTTTTCAAACTACAGAGTTTGTGTTTCATTAGTTTATTACAAACCCAGCCGACAGTCTTCATAAGTACAAGTCTGTAAGTTTAAAATTGAATGTATCATTTTCTTCAATCTTTTACTGTTTCTGCCAGTGGAATTTAGAGGTATGCTGGACAGAAACCTGAGAATGGTACTTTATTCTTTTTTTTCTATACATAGGCAACTAGTTACCACTTTTCATGTTTCTAAGACATGATACCATATATGTTCAGTACTGGATAAAATGCTCACATCCTGTAGAATGCAATTATGTTCTCAGGGTAAATCTTCACAAAATTTCAAGTTTGTTTCTGTAAGTACTGTTTATTTGTGAATAATAAATGGAGAAACAGTATGTAGCGATGACTGTGAGCATTAACAGAGGTTACAGGAGAGTTGATGATCCCCAAACTGTAAACATATATCACTGAAAACATTCCCCCACATTTCTATCAAGTTATTTATACCATGAGCAAATATACATAAACAGTAACTATAAAAAATGCAACTGTGTATATATATATATATATAATATAGATATCACAAATATATTTATATATACACACGGAATCACTTTTAAAGTTACTTATTTTTATTTTATGTGTATCGTGTTTTGCCTACATGTATGTATGAAGAGAAGTGTATGTGCCTAATACGCACAGAACCTAGAAAAGGGTGCACACAGTTGTGTGACGTTTTTACTTAGAATTGAACCCAGGTCCTCTGCAACAGCTATAGCTGCAATTAATCCCTGGGCCATGACAAAAACTTATCTAACATTTAAGTAAAATGCTGTTCTTACATTCAAGTGTTGTATGTAAAATACTACAGAGAAAAGTAAATGTACTTTGAAAATCTTGGCTAAGTGATTTCAACACCGGCTTAGCTTGTGAAATGTAAATAACTTCAAAAATTGTATGCATTAAAATGAGCACATAATAAAAACTTAGACGCCACCCTCCAAACTGAAAGAGCGGCTTCCTGATACCCATGTTGCCTACATTGAACACATACAATATGCTTCTAATGTGACAGATAGTCACTTCAATATCAACAGCGTTTGCTCAGTTCTCACAACTTCCTATACTTCCTAACTGGTTTTCCTGCCTGTACTTCTTTAGATCACCTTACAGAATAATATAGGAAGAATCATCTTTCTATTTTTCCTTTTGTTTAAAATTATCTTTAAAATAAATAATTTCCATGACCCTTCTGGCATCATACTCTTTAACAGGGCTCTATGCTTTCATGATGTCTTTTAGAATTCTTGATCTTAGAATCCCATGTAGTAATGGGAACAGGGACTGTCTCTGACATCTCAGTGGCTGGCTCTTTGATCACCTCCCCCTGATGGGGCAGCAGCCTTACCAGGCCACAGAGGAAGACAATGCAGCCAGTCCTGATGAGACCTGATAGACTAGGGTCAGATGGAAGGGGAGGGGGACCTCCCCTTTCAGTGGACTTGGAGAGGAGCATTGGAAGAGAAGAGGGAGTGAGGATGAAAATGGGAGGGAATGAGGGAGGGGGTTACAGCTGGGATACAAAGTAAATAACTCCAATTAATAAAAAAATAAATAAATTAAAAAAAGAATCCCACGTATGCTTAGAACGTTGGATCAAAGAAGCAAGTACTGCTAAGTACCATACAGGAAAATGAGAGTTAGTGAAGTTTTTCAGGCATCCCATTGCATTCTAGAAATTTATGAAGCCTACTGTTGTAGTAGACAAATGTTACTGATCTCAGCGGGAAACAAAATAATTTTCAATGTTTAAAGATATAGTGGGTGCTGAGCATGGTGGCACATGCCTGTAATCCCAGCACTCAGTGAGGAAGAGGCAGGGGGATCTCTGAGAGTTCGAGGACAGCCTGTTCTTCAAAGTGAGTCAAGGACAGTCAAGGGTATACAGAAAAACCCTGTCTCAAAAGACAAAAAGATAAAGTAAAATAAAATAAAATAAAAATAGTGGGCTACACATTCAAAGCAGTGGTAGCAGAATATAAATCTTCAATATGTTCTACCATAAGTCAGGTGTAGTGGCATATGCTTTTAATCCCAGCATTAGGCAGGCAGATAAAGGCAGATCTCTATGAGTTTGAGGCCAGCTTAGCATATAGAGTGAGTTCCAGGACCACTATGGCTACACAAAGAAATCCTATTCTGAAAAACAGAGAGACACACACAGAGAGAGACAGACAGACAGACACACACACACACACACACACACACACACACACACAGAGAGAGAGAGAGAGAGAGAGAGAGAGAGAGAGAGAGAGAGAGAGATATCGGACGCAGAAGTTCCCATTAACAATGTTGGCCCTGACCAGTGGCCCCAACCAGAGGAGTACCAGAGACTCTCTTTGGTAATGCCTTTGAATGCTTTTCCATTTGGAGCATCTTTAAGTTTTATCCTTTCATGATAAACTGGTCAACATATTGTCACCTTTTTGGAAAATAATGTTCTGCATTCTGTAGGTTTTGTTGTTATTAGTATATCAGTTAAAGCCACATCTAAGAATTATGTTAAATATTCATCAAGTTTCTACCATATGGCTTTGGATTGGAATTATTTTGATTGTTACAGAAACCATCTTCAGTAAATACTAATAGTAAATACTAATAGTATTTACTGCCATTAGAGATAGAGCATTTGCAATACATAAAAAGTGCTCAAATCCTATAGTTGTTAGGGAAGATGGAATTGGAAGTAGGTGATCTGATTGGAGCCCATGGAGCTATAAACTATGTTACATTTTCAGTGAAGAGACTAGAACGTGTTTTTCCCCCACATACTTACATATATACTTGGAAACAAAAGAGCATACAGATTGACTTATGAATTCAATGAATTTACTGCAAACATATTATCTGAAATTCCTAGAAACATGTTGCGTTTGCCTGCACTGATCTATCCTCACTCCTATCACAGAAACAACCTCTTTGGTATACAGTGTTGATAGTACTCAGAAATAAAATTTACCACATCAGTGTCTGCTTCTTAGTACAGTATGGCTATCAGAGTTAAGAGAAGAAATAACAGAGGCCTGCTGATGACAGGCCTATCTTAATTCAAAATGGGACATAGCATGATGGGCTCCCTGTTACTGCATTACCCCTGATAATATGACTCAGACTTCATGCTACTAAATATACTGGACTCCACTTGTGGAATTTTGTTAAAAACTACAGAAAGAAGTTGCAATTTAGTTTCTATATTAAAATGAAAAAAAAAAAGCCATAAAATAAGAGGTGAGTTTTAAAAGGTAAAATTTGAAGGCTTATAATTCACTCCTTAAGTAAATTTAGCCGTACATATATTGCATTTTCAAAGGTCTTTTAAAAAAATTATGTATATGAGTGTGTGTCTCTATGTACGTACATGCACAACAGTTATCTGGGAGGCCAGAAGATGGTGTCAGAACTCTAGAACTGCAGTTGGAGTTGCTTGTGACTTGTACTAATTGCCTGTAGAGAACTGAACCTGGGTCCTCTGAAAGACACAAGAGCTCTGGACCTCTGAGGAATCTCTGCATGTCCTTAAATGACCTCTTAAGTGACGGATTATATCACCTTTATGTAAGCTCATTCTTTTAAAAATCATACAACTACCACCATGGAAAGGAATGGTTTGATTTATCTGCCTTGTGCTTTGATTAAAGTAAAAATAAAACAAAACAATGAAGCAATATTCAAGTACGATTAAAAGAAAAAGAACTATATAGTAATGTTAAAATTTTATCACTTGAAAATAAATTTTATTTTATTTTCACTTATAAGCAATCAATAATAAATCCAATTAAAAGGTAGCTACTATGGAGGCCAAGAAAATGTTTTCACACTTTGCAATTTTTTTCTTATTTTTGATTGAAACACATAAAGATTTTTGTTTGAAAGGACATTAAATAAAACAACTAAATATCAAGATGCTTTTCTGGAAAAAAAATGACAGTTGGAAATGTATTGGAAAAGCTTCACATCGTAATGTCATTAGTACAAGTTAAACTGCTTCCACTGCAGTTGAAACTCCAGATAGTTATAAGAATCTTAAAATAAAAAAGAAATGGCTATCCAAATGTTTGTCATAAGCTATTTGCTTATTACATGCATATGCCTATTTTCTGGTCCCATATTCTTGTTTTCTTCTTTTTCCAGAATTAAGGCAAAGCACTGGACAACTCTCAGAAATGCTGATGCCTTTGCCACTCACCCCTTTTCTATTTTCTTATTTTGAGTACAAACTTCATCTCATACTGCATTCAGAGTACATTTTTGTAGGAGCATAACCATAAATTTATATCTTGTTTTCATGGAGTCTTATGAAAAGTCTTTTAGAATCCAATGCATTTGAAATTTGAGGCCTTTCTAAAATATCTCACAGATGTCTAGCTGCTAACTTTAAACAATGCAAGGTGAACCAGTTCACTTAATAAATCAATCCAGAGGGTTGAGAATATAACTCAGTGGCAGGACACTTGCATATATGAGAAAATCGGATCAGAGCAAACATCTCTGGAAATGCAATATGTCCCTGTTCACAGAGAAGCCCCACATGCTGCAGAAACTCCACAGGTCTATCCACTGTCTATAAACTTTAGCCAGAGTCCAAAGAGAACCTTTTCTTTTGATAAAAAAAAGAAAGAAAAATTCATTTTCTTCCATTTCAATAATAAAAATGAAGCATAATTGCTTAAATGGTATGCTATACTTAGCTATAAAACAAGAATGCTTCAATAAGAATATCCATATACTTCAGGTTCCACATTTCTTGTTTCATATAACCGATATAACTGATGGAAACAGATGCAGAGATCACAGCCAAACTATAGGCCAAGCTTGGAGAATTTTGTGGAAGAGAGGGAGGAAGGATTGAGGGAGCGGGAATGGTCAAGTACACCACAAGAAGACCTACAGAGTAAACCAACCTAGGATCATGGGGACACACAGAGGCTGAACCACCAAACAAAGAGCATACATGGGCTATCCAGATGTAGCAGATGTGCGGCTTGGTCATCACATGGGTTTCCTAACAATGGGAGTAGGAGCTATCTTTTACTCTTTACCTGCCTTTGAATCCCTTTCCCCTATCTGGGCTGCCTTGTCTGGCCTCAGTGGGAGAAGTGTTTAGTGTTTAGTCTTGCTCTGACTTGATGTGAGAGGATACCATTTGGGACCTCCCCTTCTGTGAAAGGAAGGAGAGGGGAGAGGAGAGAAGGAAGGGAGGGGGTGGTGAAGGTGGGACTAGGAAAAGAGGAAGGAGGGGGCTGAGATTATACAGTAAAGTGATTAAATAAGTAAATAAATAAATGGGAGAAAAGGAAAAAAAAGAATATTGATTACATTTCTCTTCATAAACTTAGAACGTAGGTAATGTTTCATACTATACAAACCTATGCTCAAATTGAATTCAGACCTTCAAGATAAAAAAGTTAAAAGGCTGGTGTTAAATGCTAAAGTCAGAACTAAACCTCATTCAAGATATAATGCTAGATGATCAACAAAAATATTTTTGTCATAATAATACATTTGTTATGTTCATTTTAAAAACAAAACAAAACAAAAAGGTAACTACCAAACCTAAAATTGTAAGGTTTTTTTGTCTTTTCATCCATTTCTGTTATGTTTGGAAGTTAAGTAAACTTTGAGTTTAAGTCATCTTACATTCCTGTCAATCCTTTTATGTTTGAAAGTAGTATGAAAGGAAGGTGTCAGAAGAGATGACACTCTCTGGAGTATCTGGGGATGTAAATATTCCCTTTCACTGCCCCAAGGATCTGTTTGCCACATTTTGACAGTCCAGGAAATCTTTGACACTGAAACCTGTCAAATATTAGCAACTATGCCTCTGCCAAAAGGAAGCTTCATTTAGATTTTGTTTTTGAAACACTAAGAACAAATCAAAACAAAAAAAAAAACAAGAAAAAAGTGCATCGCTCATTTCAAAACATCAAAAGCTATGAATGAGTATCATCTCCTCCTTCCCAAGCATATGTTTTTCAGTTATTTCAGAGACCTGAAGCATCTCAAAGCACCCCCATATACAGCACACACCTTTAAATGCCACAGGAACTCCTTAGGTAACTCTAAATTACAAAGATACCGACTTAATGATAGCTGATTCCTATTCTTGCCTATGTCTATGTCAACTGAAGAAGTACAACTCTGCTTCATTTGCTATTGGCATTTTTTTTTCTAAATGACAGTGAAGACATTCCTACTCTGCTATATTTTTTATGCAACTCTTTAATAGCATCCCTTTGCACAATTATAATCATTAAAGAGGAAATATCATTTTTATTATCCTATTGTGCCAATAGAATTAAAATGAAAGAAAATAAAAGTAATCATTCTAAGTAAGCAAATAAAAAATTTAGACCAGGAAAACCTTAAATTCATGATAATTATTATCATCATTAGCACTGATAATAACAGAAAACTATGTTTTTATAAATCTATAAAATTGTGTCCTTAACAAACCATCAGCCATGTTACACTAGAAACAGACGTGAATGTATCAAGCGTTGTGGTACAACGAATCACCTACATCTTGATTTGACATGTCCCAATAAGGTCGTTCTCCATAGGACATTACTTCCCACATGACAATCCCATAGCTCCACACATCACTGGCTGAGGTGAATTTCCGGTATTGAATGGCTTCAGGTGCAGTCCACCTTACTGGAATTTTTCCACCCTGTTATATAAAAAGATGTTGACATTCTAAGTACGCAAAGAAGCTTATGCATCATTTATGGGCACACCATCAGCTAGGTTAAACGTTTCTACATGGGTTGGCAGCCCAGCAGCATCAGGTTTGTGAACCTTGGACTTCTCTGTACTCAAAGTTACCAATCTTTCCATTAGGCTTTCATTACATGTTCATTTCTAAGGCAACTGTACTTAATGGACCTTGTGTGGTGTCAGGGCGAGAGTCTAATGAATAGATAATGACAAATTAGACCACATTGCCAGCAAAGTGGAGTGAAAAAAGGGATATTTAACTAAATGTCCACGTGCCTTCCTTTTTTGTCTAATATCATAAAAGTTTTAAGTATCATACTCATTTTTTGGAATCTTTATTTAAATATGATTATGCCGACTTCTGTGATAATAAGCTACTAAGTAGATACTGTTGTATTTAACAGCATAATATTTAAATAGTATAACTCCAGTGTAGTGAGACACCAGTGTAAGATGTGATATTATCATTCTTCTTTTTTCCTTTTTGGGTTTATGTGTAGATGGTAATAACACCAATTTCCTCAGGTGAAAGCCGAGGTCAATCGGCATATCTACTGGTGCTTAATTTTACATTAACCCCTTCTTGCTTGCTTGGGATAGCCTAGGTATAAGAAGCACATTAACAGGTGTTTTCTTACAGTAGTTGTATAGACAGCTTCAGGATCATCCTCTATAACCCGGGACAGGCCAAAATCTGACACTTTACAAACAAGATTGCTGTTGACAAGAATGTTGCGAGCGGCAAGGTCCCTGTGAACGTATCCCATATCTGCCAAATATCTCATCCCGGCGGCAATTCCTCTCAGCATTCCTACTAACTGAATGACTGTAAATTGCCCATCATGTTTCTGCAGGAAGACAAAGTAAAGTCCCAGTTAATGGTACTTTAAAAAGAACAAAAATCACCAGAAAAAAAAAATGCATGCATGATTGTAACTTACCGTAGTATAACGTGAAGTGTTAAATAATTTTATGTATAATATAGACAATTAGTGGGGAAAATAGCCCATGCTGGTTATCATGTTGCTGATAGCTAACATGATAAATCTGTAGTAATACCTAGCTATCTACATATCTTGGTTATTTTCATGATAACTGATAATAACTGGCTATTATAAAAATCCATGTATTTATATAGTAAAATTTCATCCAAAGGTAAAAAATAGAATTTACGAAAAATAAACTCTTATAGGTAAGTGTCTCTTACGTACCAAAACGCGTACACAAGCTTTTTATTTTTACTTAAAATATTGAATAAACTTTTTATTTAAAATATTGAAAAATTAAAGATGGAAAATTATTAATGGTGGTTCATTTTACTTTCTTCCATCCCTCTAGCTGTGCGGCTGGTACCCACAGTACTTGTCAATAACATTTCACTCCTGTGTCCAGAGACCTTCCCAACCAAACTGGCCCCTTTCTGCTTTTAAAGAGATGCAGCCATGCTACACGAATGATACTGTTTGAAAACACGGATTCCCTGGCTGTTTCTTCAGGAAACCCGGTACTGTATACACTGAAGTCACACACCAATTAATTGCTCTTCTGGTTTATGACTCTGAGTTAAATATGTCATTGTAGATCACAGAAACAAGACGTCATGAGAACTCACACACTGTAATTATTTTGTAATTCCATTAGGAAAAATGTTAACATGCCCTTATTCTGAAAACAAAACAAAACAAAACAAAACAAAAACAAACTTACTACAGTAGAACTATGCTTGTTCACAATTAAGAATTTACAAAAAAACCACATACCACTCATTAAAAATTATTTGCTGCCCTGTGATAGATATTTAAATCACCCAGTTCAGAATATCATTTATAAGTCAGGTAAGGATATTAATAAACCATTTTATTAAAATGATAATTTAACCCATTCTAGAACTGATTTTCTTCAAAAATAATTTTCTGACTTCATACATTTTTCACATGTACATGTCATACTGTGACACACACTCACAGACGTCCACCTCTTGCACACAGTCTAGATGCACGAGAGAATGCTGTCGGAACTCACCCTGAGAAACGCATCCAGGGCTCCATTTTCCATGAACTCTATCACGATCATGACAGGCTTCCCTAATAATGAATAAAGAAACGGAGAAAATGATATTCCACCAGCTATGGCCTACACTCAAGAATTTCTGGCTCATTTTACCCCACCTCCCCAACCCATGGTGCTAGTTGGAGAAACTGCGGAGGTCAGAAGCGAGAGTTTCTAACAACAGGGCTAAGCTTAGGCAGACATGCAAGGCAGTGCAATGAAGTCGCAATGTGCTAAGCATGGGCACTCCCTGCCCTCCTCACTTTTACTTTGTGAGCAACAATAAAAAGTGGAGCCTTATATAAAATGTACAGGAGCTATATCACTTTTATGGGTTTCGAATATAAATACAAACATTAGCTGTGAAATTCATTCTTCAAATCTAATCCCACATTTTCCTTGATTATATTGGCAGCAAAAATAATTGTTTTTTATTAGTCACACACCAACAAAAATCAGTTAGAAATGTTATGTGTCCAGAATTTGATTTTCAATTATATGTGCAATGCTACTAGTTTCCAGCACATTAATAAGTGAAGCATATCACCAGAGTCTACCTCTTGTAACAACCCCTTCCAAATGGACGACATTTGGGTGGTCAAACTGCCCCATGATGCTGGCTTCGCATAAAAAGTCCCTCCTCTGTTTTTCTGTGTAACCAACTTTCAGGGTTTTTATGGCCACTGCAACATCTCTTTTCCCTGGAAGTTTCAAACGACCACTGCACACTTCTCCAAATTCTCCTGAAGTAAAAGAACAAGCAGGCATATTTCAATTGCTGAAATAATTCACATTTTCAATGAAAATGGATTAAAATATTTAAAATAAGTTTTAATTAATAAAGCTTTTTGTTTTCTAAGTGAAAACAATGCATTCAAATTGATGGAGAATTTTTATTTCCCATATGCAACGAGACAGATTCTGATATGAAGGGTAAAATAAAATTAAAATTAAAGACACACTTTTGTTCATTCGTGGAAGTTAATCCCCACTAAACTGCTACAGAGGCTCTTACTTTTCAGTTGATTAACAGACACTCTTTCAGAGTCAGCCTTTAGATTTGACATATTTACTCACTAAAGCATACGGGCACATTACCAGATTTGCAATTGTTGCTATTGCTTTTAAAGTCTAAGGAACAACATATATTAAAGATTTTTAAAGTATGAGATTTATATGCATTTCCCTTTCTCTGTATACTTTTTCAGCATCTTGGGCTGAAAAAAAAATAAACGTATACTGTCCCATTTAATTTATATAAAATTTTCCACATTAATATAAATGGTACAATAGTTAATAGCTACAGATAAAAGAGAAAAAAAAGGAAGTTTTAAAGACAGGAATGTATATTCCAACAAGATTCAAGAAAATTCGAATGTTGGAAATTCTAAGCTCCTCTTGAAAAGGAGCAAAGAGTGACTATGAATTAGCTAATGACACAGCATCTTAAGAGCCCAGTTGAAATCACACTTATTCATACTTTACTGCGTGCTCTCTTTTCATTTCTTTTTTAAGATTTCATAAACAAGTACAGCCTCATTCCTTCCAATAGTTCAGGTAAATGCAAGAGTTCTATACTTGAAGTATAATTATTTGGCTGTCATTATGATATATGACTTTCGATCTTGGCCAAATAGAACAGCTGAATAAGGAAGCTACAACAGCCTTACCTGCACCAATCACACGCTCAATTTTAATACAGGAGGCATCTAGCTCCTTGGCGAATTGATGGACAGCTCTATTTGGGTCCTCATAGGTTTCAGGGTCAATGTAGGTTTTGGTGCCTGGAAATTTAACTGTAATGATGTAAGAAAGCATGACTGTGGTGAAGCAAAGCACTTATTGTCAGTGCAGTCAGCCCAGGACTGCCATTACGCAGAGCGCTCCTTGCAACAGTGACCTTGCTTCCACACCGCCTCCTTCACAGCACTTTTAACAGACCACTCCAGTCTGCTGGCGTCTAGGTATTATCTGCAAGCTTCTACAGGTAACATAGGATCCAACTCATAGGCTACTAACTGAATTGCTTTTCCAGTAAATCAAAAAAAAAAAAAAAAAAAAAGACATCCACCGAAATTTCTGACGTGCCTGTGCCTAATCAGAACGGAGGTTTGATTAAACTCAGAGCCATCATAGCCTATGTCAAGCCATACCGGGGATTGGAATGGACTTGGAAACACATTGATAAATCTATCAGCCAGTCAATCCATCAAATTAATACACCAGGGAAATAAGACATTTCATTTACAGGTAGACCACTACACTGACAGCAATATTAAAAACATTTAGACATCTTACTTATTCTTTGATTTATTTTTAAAGACCAACCACTGTTGACATATACATAAAATTTGTACAAGATATGAAGGACTGCTATCACAAAATCAAAGAGAAATATTCAAAAGACAGTTTTATATTCACCTTGAGGGTAATAGAGGCTGGATATACAAAGTGCAGAGGAAATTAGAAAATTTACAATATTCCTGGGATCTGTTACCAAATATGACAGTGATTTGAAAGAGAAATGGTTCATATGAACTTTTCATTATAAGGCTTTGGAAGATCTTAGCTGATACGAGGAGGTAGCCAGTATGCCTCACAAAAGGTAGTCAAAATTCAACAACAGAGTTTCATTTCAAAAGTTAAAATCTTTAAATGCACCCAGAATCATGCAGGTAACAGATAATGCTAAGTCAACTTTATATCAAATTCAATTACAGTAAAGTATTCCAAATCTCATTTGGTTCAAGACAAAGATAGGTAGGCATAGTTGGTTATATTAATGCAATGAAGAAAATTACACTATATCCTTAAAAATTCTTTATTATTTTTAACAAAGCCACCAAACAATCTTTCCATTAAGTCTTACTACTCTCAGAACAATGCCTTTATTATATATTACACTGCAGCCTAACTGTGCTTATGTCATCACATTGAATTAAGATCAGATTTAAAAAATAAACATAGAACAACAAAATAAGCAGAATGTATAAAGGAAAATGGGATTTAAAAATCTTGATTTATTCTGCTGTAGTTGACTGTTTATCCAAAATTGATTGTCTTAAACAATTATTGTTGCAGTTTATAAAACTGACAGATGCTCATTTGTTACTAAAGCTGAACATGAAAAAAAACACAAGAAGAAAAGAAAGAGAGGGGATAGAAAGAGAAAAAGAGGAGTACAGGGAAGAGGGGAAAGAGAAAGAGAGAGAAGGGAAGAAAACAATAGGTTAACCTCCTAGGTTGTCAGGCAGTTGGAGAAAGAGCCATCTTCTCCCTTTTTACTCTCTCTCTCTTTCTTTCATTTTTTGTTTGTTTTTGTTTTTGATAAGGAAGCTAGATTGGAAGTAGCCTGCTGCATCTCAAATGGGTCTGATGGTTCTTTATTCAAGCTGTCATAAAACATTTTGACAGGCCAAAGCTGTTTTGGCATAAAAACATGAACTACTACCCAGCTTGGATTCTAAGACATTGTTAGAAGAAACAGTGGGAGGAAACAAAATGTAAATTGGAATTGCTTCACTAAACTCCTCCATTGTATTTACATCTTAAAATTGTGAGACTTGGGGCCCTCAGAAGACCAGGGCACCTGCTACAAATGACTGGGTATTCTGCTATATTAGGGCCCCCAAAGCCAGTTAAATGGTTTCTTTCAAGTTCCTGTAAAAATGAAATCTGGTCTCTCTGCAGCTCCAAAGACTGCTTCTGTGCAGAGGGAGTAAAGGACACTAGCGTGTATTTACACGCTAAATAAAGGACCTAAAGCTAGGTCCTTTAGATAAAGCCATAAAGTGGGATACAGTGTCCGGTTAACACTGAATGACAGAATATCTGTATAAAAACAATGAGTCAAAAATACACAGGATTTGGACAGAGCAGCTAAGTGTACTTTACTTTTTCATTATTCATTTAAAAGTGTATGTTTTAAATCAAAGGATAAATTGACACAATTCCTGAATGTTCTAGTGTATTGCTTTGTTCAACCTAAGAGAATAAGTTTGTGTGTGTATGTGTGTGTGCATGTGATTTCATTCCTCATTTACATTTCTCATGAATGTTAAATATTTCAAAACCATTACAGATATTTTGCCACAGAGATGGAAACTGCTTGTATATAGCAATTCATCCTGTCTATATAAACAAGTAATATAGCAAATTCTGAATGATTCTGATTAAAAACTGGATGTAAAACATGAAAGAGGTGAATGGCTTCAAAATATTAAAACTGAAAGATGATAATTAAACACAAAGCTATACCATGAATTTTGGCTTTGTTTCCATTTAAATTTTGCATTTTTCTTCATGTTAAAAGCCAACAAACTAGCATACATTTGATATCTGAGAATGTCTTAGATAAATCCAATAAATGACAGAAAAGTTACATATTGACAGTGGTGATATTTAAGCAACTACACCAATTAATTATCTGCATATGGGGATGGTGAAAGATTTCATTAATCTTACCCAGGTCTTATCATTATATTCTGTTGGTGTTTTACAACACAAATAAAATTTTAGGCATTGAGATTTCAATGGTTTCTTCCTTGGTTTGGGAAGTTGTTTTTTTTTTTTTTTTTTTTGTCTGTCACAAAGAAGGAAAAAACCACTACACCATCCTTTTCTTCTACCTATAAACTGGTTATGAGATTCTCAGTAATGATGCTTTCTATAACAAACTCACTAGCAAGTTTGTCAGAGGACTGGAGTGAGGGAATAGAATCACATGGAGGCAGAGTGACTCAAGGCTTGTAAGGTTTGAACTGTATGTGATCTGGACGTCAACTTAAAGAGAATATATACACAATTACATAGAGAAAGGCTTGGGACATCCCAAGCATAGGAAGGGTTCAATAAAACTGAGAGCACTTGAAGCTTAAGCTTCATGATAAAGTCATCCCTCCTCTTACTTTAGGAATTGTGAACATGCCCTTCTGGTTTCTGTGTTAGAATTCTACAGAGTCTCACATTCACTTGGCGTCATTTTAAATCTAAAACCACCTCTATAAAAAAGTCAAAGTGACTGTGGCTTCAACAATTGCAAAGGAGTAAAATTTAGTGAAGAGTATTTTAAGTTTGATCCACACATTTCAGTTTGAATACTGTTTTTAAGAAATGTGAGGACATTCTAAAATGGTTAGAAATTCACGAATGCCACTTAGAAATCCATCACATTAGAATAGGATTATTACAGTATCCTGTTAGACACTGTAAGAAGAATATGGTTAATTATACCATAAATAACTTTTATGTCATTTTCAGGAAACTTACATATAGGAAACATCATAAGAAGTATAACAATTAAAAAAGAATAAATATACTTGGATTCTATATTTCCAAGGCTTAAACTAGGTATTGGTTTATGCTTGGTTTAGAATGTCATTAATTCAAGAACTGAAATAATTCGATTCTTAGGTTTTTAAATTTGCCTGTAAAAAGTATTAACATTATTCTCAAAGCCGTACTTCCATTTGCCATTTCTTTTGCAACAAAAAGTGATGTAGACGCACCCCTATTTTCTTTGGATTGATAGGCTTCCTTCAGAATTCATTTCTAACATGAGCTTTTAAGAACCAACTAGCTCACATTCCTAAGAAAACATCAGAGGATTGGATACTAATACTACTATTTAGTTTTCATGACATCTTTTATTGGTATTTCATAGCAGCCTTCCGAGCTCTGTGATTCTTGCGAGCATCACTCAGTGAGTGGAAGGAAGGGCCTGCCATACCTTAGAATGCCATCTTCACTGGAAAAGAGGGTTATGCTGCACTTACTGGATCACTACTGAAGTGATGAAAACACCCAGGGAGGTTTTGCAAAAGGCAAAAACTGTGACTTGAAAGCAGCTGAATATTCGGGAGTAATGTGACATTTCTGAATAGACTGTTAATTTTGAGCTCATTGCGGAATTTCAAGCATGATACATTAGGGATTCATTCATGCCCATAGGAACAGTGAGATCTCTGTTTGAATTTGGGTGTACTGAAAGAACGAAAAGCCAAACACTTACAATGAAAGTAGAGCTCTTCATCCCCTTCTTGGTCAGCCTTGCTATAACCACAGTGCCTGGGAGGAAAAAAATAAAGTTGTGAAAACTTTATTCACTCATCTTTCTTCGCGAGTGAGATGCAGCATCAGAAGAAGCTAGAGGAACAAACATACATACACAAGGATATTTGCCTACAGTTATGAACCACTTGGTAATAATGTGTCAATGCACATGATCAAAGTATGCACAGTAAATGGAGTCTCCGTGTAAGATCAAACAGCCAAAACCTTTTGTGGTGTTAGATATATCAGTTAGTATTTGCTTTTGTATTTTTACTATGAAAGCCCACAAGTCTTAAATGATTTTTCACAAAAGTTGAAAATATCAACTAAAAGAGTAAATCTTTCCCTAGGTTTCTTCTGTATTTATTATGAAAAGTAACTGAAGATAATCAATATGCATTCATCCAGTATTAATTATAGCACACATTCACTTTAAACTGAAGGCAGTGATCAAATTCAGGGTGTGCTTTGATTTGGGCCAAAACAACAACAACAACAACAACAAAAAAAACAAAACAAAACTAAAAAACAAAAACAATATACTGATCTTTTTAAATTAAATTTTTACTTTTTATATGAATTAGTTTATTTACTTTGTATCCCAGCTGTAGCCCCCTTCCTCACTACCTCCCAATCTCACCCTCCCTCCCCCATCAACCCCCTGCCCCTCTCTAAGTCCACCAAGCTTTAATAAGGTTCATATTTACTATTACCATAGGGTGAGTGAGCAAACGGTTAGCACATTTGAGAAATCAACATATTTTAGGTCAAATATTGGAAGAATCTATGCTCTACCTTCTTCCAATGATGAAGCCAAACACCATGAACACCAATATGATGGTCCCTGCCACAGCCACCACTGCAATTATGATGACAGGATTCTGTTCACTGGAGACTGCTGTCGCTATGAACAGAAGACAGAGGATTAGAACCGCTCACTGCTAGGAGGGACATGAGAGGCTCAATATGAAACAATTTACATCATTTACTTTACTTTTAATCTTAAACAAATTCATTTTAAGTAACAGGATAAATTTAAACAAACAGTATTTTATGCATTTTAAAGAAGTGGCAGTATTAGACAGGAAATGGTATATTTATAAAAAGCAAACTTTTCCAACTAGTTAAAAAAATCTTACAATTATTGAGTCATAGACTTCCCTATATACTAATGATTTCTTCCAAGACCATTAATAATAAAAGCTCAGATGGACTCTCTACAGTCTCTGTGGATAAGTCCCTGAGTCATGATGCTCTCTAAAGCAGCTTGTGATTTAGGACGCTTCAAGAAACATGAGCTTATCACTTCCATGTCTATAACAACTGTGATCTCTTCTCTATACCATGATATTTCCATTATCAACATAGATAGATAGAAGGTAGATAAATAGATAAATATAATCACTAGAAGCAATTTATAATAAAAATGTTCATTCAAAATTTACCCAGTTACAAATGTGTAAAATATAAGGTGCCTATTTCTAAAACAGTTAAAAGCTATAGGAAAATATTACTCTTTCTTGTTGATGGCAAGGGACTGGGTCTCCAGGGCAGAAAATACTATGTACGCATAACTGCCTTGCCTCAGCCAGCTGTCCCCGCCCCCAGCTCTAGCAAGATTTTGTCTCTTTACCCATGTTTCCTCCTTTTGACAAGTTACCTATTACTTCCCTACAGAGATAGCTCATATATTATACAGAAAACCTCTACAGATATCTAGTTATACAGTCTCTGAGTGCTCTTCTTCATTCATGACCTTGTGATCTGCCTCTAGGGAGAACTAAACAAAGGAAAGATTAATTCTTTAGTAAATAACTTTTAAGTTTTAAGTTCTAAGTTACAGCCTAACAGTCATATGATGAAGAAAGCACAACTTTTTAGTTTAGGTGTTTTCCTTCTTACTTATTTATTTGTTTCTGTCTGGCTTTTAACATATACAGAGAAGACACAGAGTGCAGTGATTCTCATGAGAAAGGAAACAATTATACACTCAAGTGTAAAAATGCTTTGCATTCAGCAATCCCAAGGGGTCAATTCTATGCTTGTCTAAGGCTCAGTTCTTCCCTTAGTTTTGGAGACAGTGTTCCAATGGAAACACTGAGCTCAGCTGAACAGTGAATCACCATTCATGCTTATTTGCATGCGCTTACTCAGTGTCGAACTCCAGTCTTTCAATAGCTGCCCTATATTATTAGTAATATTTATCTATGTCAAGGGTAGACATGTCAGAAGTAACTATTTAGACGATAACCAGAAGGCCACCTTTTAAAAACTGCAGAACCAGTAATTTGACTAAGCAGAAGGGGAACTGGGAATGCAAGTGCATTGCAATAGTCTGTTAATTTCTGTTTGCACAGTGCTTAAGTAACCTATGTCAGGGACAATCTTCCCTCCTATCTTGCTTCTGAGAAGAGTGTATCACCATTTCTTAGGTGGTAATATTACACCTTGAATTCTGCCACAGATAACCAACCACATGACCAGAATTCATACACTTGGCACACCCTTTCACTACGTGTAGACTAAGGACACTTACAATTCCTCACATGTATGTATGTATCTAATTCTTAGAGCAGCACACATGCTGAGTCAGCAAACATCAAAGGGACTAGTCTAGTCCTCCCTAGTCTAGGCAAGTCCTCAAGAACTCTGAAGAGAATATGAAAGACGAGCATTATTTTCCCATAGAGGAATATATTGTTGTCTCTTTACATTTTCATTTGTTTATAAATGCAGTGTTGAGTTTTCCAGAAGCTCAGTCACCTAATGATATCTCACTAGCAGCTCAAGGAGGTGACAGGAGCATGTTGTGTTTTCACACAAACAGAACCTTTTGAGGGTTCCTAAATATTTGTAAGAGAAAAACTGTTTCTGAGAGAAAAAAAAAATGTTTAGAATAGTTTGGCTAAAATAATAAGCCCTTTAGAAACTTTTCAAAATATGTACTATCCACAATAATATATATATATATATATATATATATATATATATATATATATATAAATTCAATATGACTATTACTATCCCAGCCATAGGGAAGGAGGAGTACACTCAGAATCACACATGGATATCCCAAGGTGGGATTTCTAAAACCTATCTTGGACCACTGTTTTATCCTGATAATCATGTATATATTGGTGTGATTTAACCACTTTTTATTCACTGACAGATTTTTATGCACCAAAAAGGAGAGTAGTCACTGGCAAGTCAATAGTTGAACAAAATAAATGATTCTGTCTTCAAATTTACATCTTAGCGGAAGAGGATATACTGATAAAAAATACGATATAGTTTCTAATACAAAATACCATTTTAACATTAATTCCTTGTGATTACTCAGGATCTGACTCTTTACCTTAATTATGAAGTCTTAGTTCCTTTTAAATAGTGAAAAGGATATTCATAAGTATTCAAATTCAATAAATAGTTTGTTTCAATTTACAAAGTCAGAAAAGGACATAAATTCATTTTCAAAGTTTTTAAAGCTAAAGAAGAAATAACAAAACTGGATGTGACTCAATGAACATTAGAAAGCATAAAGTGACATTAGGAAAATGTTTTTTGTTTGAAAATGTGGCAATACCCTTCGGTACTAAACCACTTTTTTGTTTCAGTGTTGAAATATCTACTTCAATTGCTTCATAGCTTCTTGGGAGCCACTAAATGTAGATATTCTTAATTTTATTCTTATATATTCCATAAGAAATGATTCTAATGAAACTAAAGGGCGTTCAATACATATTATGGCAAGTTTTTCAACTGATACTTTTGCATGTATAATTCAGCACAAATGACTGACACTTCATATTGCTTTCATACATATTTTTGTTACTCATTTTAAAGTGAAACAATATTTTGAAAGAAGATCATGGTTAATCAATTTGCCAAGCCTCAGTTAATGCAAAGGTTATTTACCAATTTATTCTACCATCTAAATAATATATAATTTTTTCTGAAGTCAAAATAATCCTGACAATAGCTGCATTATTTCAAAAAAAATTTTTCAAAAGTGAAGAAAATATCATGGTTTTTATTCACTTTTGTTTAAAATTTTAGAGGAAAACTAGAATGACAAAGTACAACAGGACAGAGCCACTGGGTAAACTTGGTGTTTAAGCAGTAACACTGGGAGGAATCAAAAACTCCCAAATGTGGAAGTAAACCAAGGTCTTAAGCCAGCTGATGAATAATCAGTAGCTGTGCTCACCGCGCTGTGAGTGCAGTTGAGGAGAAACTTGCATCTCAAGATCTGTTTATTTGTTACGTGCAACAAAGTCATATATTTTAACTACCAACTTATTTTACATTGTGAATTATGAACAATTGAAAAAGCAGCTCAAAACTCATTATGTTCTACTTTCAGGTTGAATGGTAGATTCCAAGATATTAATTTATGTTTCATATATACTTTCATATTCTCTAGTGTAGCTGAAATAATTCATAACAAGAGAAAAAAGAATGGTGTAAATAAATGAAGCACAAGTTTTGAGACCTTTCTGAACTCTCACTGTTTGTGAACATTTCTAAAAGCATAGATCTTTGATTAACTCAAAATCATGAATAGGACATTACTCATAATAATTACTCATAAAGAATTATTTCTCCAGTCACTCTTTTGGGCTTTTCTATAAGGGAGTGTATTTGATGCACATGATTGGAATTATAAGTGGAGGACTATGAAAACACCTTGTGTCACACACAAACCGAAGGACTCTGACATGTGTTTCCAATTTCATTCTCAATAAATACATATAGCATACATTTAAAAGACTTTTCATAAAGCTTGAACATTATTGAATAAAGAGGACATTTAATAATTATTTTATGAATGACCTTTATAATGGATACACTTATGTTCATATATTTTCATATGTAGATACAAAAATTATCTTTGATGCAAAATCATTACTCTCAATATAAAAAACAAACAACAAAAAAGCCAAAGGACATTTATAAAATAAAGAATCTGAACCAAAGATGGTAATTACCTTCAAACATTTTACCTGTAGCTTCCTCTAGTGTGGCAACATCAAGTCTGGGGCTATAATTCCCATAACCAGCGGCAGTGAAAGCCCGGATCTGAAAAACATACACTGTTCCCGGTTTCAGATTAGTAATGGAGGCTGAGGTGAACTTGGTTTTCAGTGTTGAGTAGCTCCTTTCTCTTTGATCCTGCAATGATATTTACAAGTAAAATTTATTTGACTATTGATTTTTGTAATTGATTTTAATTTGCTGCATTGCTTTTTTATGGTTTTTCTTTTTTTAATTAATTAATTATTGTAATTAATTAAGTTATTGCAGTTTAATCACTTTGTATCCCTGCTGTAGCCCTTGTCTCCTCCCAGTCCGACCCTCTACCCTCCCTTCCTCTTCTTCCCCTATGCCCCTTTCCTAGTCCCCTGATAGGGGAGGTCCTCCTCCCCTTCTATCTGACCCTAGCCTGTCAGGTCTCATCAGGGCTGGCTGCATCCACCTCCTCTGTGGTTGGTGCTTTCCTTTAACTGAGGCTACACTGTTCCTTCTGGAGTACTGGAGCACTGATTGTTTATAAGATAATATAAAATGCAGTGAAAAAATGCTTTTTCAGTATAATTTTAAAAGAGAAATAAATCCACTACAAATAATAACAGTGCTTGGGTTTTTGTGTTGGGACAGCACAGTGGCTCCAACTTTTTGGCCACATTTTATTGTTTAAAAAGCAGGTACATCTGGGAAACCTCTGGTTTAGTGGATGGCTTCATATAGGTATGTGGTTCTTGAAACTTTTTTCTGAGTGATATTTAGAAAAAAAATTATATGTCAAATGATCAAGCAACCTATGAAATTAAGAAATTCAGCTAAACATAGCAACCATAATGACACATCAGTTACTCTAAATAAAAAGGGAAGAAAACTTCATCCATACACTAGTACTTAGTAGAATATTTTAATTACAACTTTCAGTCTGAGAGTAAAGTATATGAATTTATTTGTAGTTTGACAATATTTTAAATATAATTTTATTTACTCACTTATCAAATGTAAATACCAAGTCTTGCAAACTTCACTAGAGCAATAGCTTATATTTGTCTTCTCTTTTTAAATCGTATATGTGGTAAGCACATTTTTAATTTTTTTTAAAATTTTTTATTTAACTTCTATTAATTACACTTTATTCACTTTGTATCCCCCCATAAGCCCCTCCCTCCTCCCCTCCCGATTCCACACCACCTCCTTCTTCTTCACCCATGCCCCTCCCCAAGTCCACTGATAGGGGAGGTCCTCCTCTCTTTCCTTCTGATCTTACTCTATCAGATCTCATCAGGAGTGGCTGCATTGTCATATTCTGTGGCCTTGTAGGGCTGCTCCCCCCTCAGGGGAAGGTGATCAAAGAGCAGGCCAATCAGTTCATGTCAGAGACAGTCCGTCTTCCTATCACTATGTAACCCACTTGGACACTAAACTGCCATGGGCTACATCTGTGCAGGGGTTCTAGGTTATCTCCATGCCTGGTACTTGGTTGGAGTATGAGCATTTTATATACATTTATGGTATTTTCCATGCATTTGTGAGATAAACTTAAGAAATAATTAAATATGAAACTTTAAGCACATAAAACTCATCAAAAATATTTTAAAAAGTAGCACATTACTCATTTTCATTAATGTGACATTCTTACGCTATTCATGAAGACAAGTTGAAAAAGTTATACTTTTTAAATACACATTTTTGGATAGTTTATGATTCCTTCTGTAAATACCAGTGTTAAAATTATTTACATAAATCTGAAAATATTACTTTTGTTTATTTACCTTTACACTGCTACTTCTAAAAGTGGAAATAAATACTGAAACTAACTTTATGCAGGTGATTCATGACAGTCATCAGCATATAAAGATGATCATGAGTATTACATATGTAATCATAGACAGTTGATGTATATCTGAGCAGAACTAGAGAGAACTCATAGTCGGTGAGCGTCAGTGCACAGATCCTGTGCCTTCCCATGGCACGCCTACTCCGTTCCAGTACTGCATTCCTATAGCTGCCTATTTTACACATTACTGGCTGTAAATACATTGTTTCTTTCATGCAAATAAAACCTAGAAATTTGAATGTACCTATTTCAGAGAAAGGATTTGCAAAATATTGATGATTCCCCATGAGACACTATGCCACACTATACTGTAAAATATGCTTTATTGACTAAAATTTGCCAATTTCTAGAGAGACCATAACTATTAGGGATTACGGTGAAACAAATATAATAAAAGCAGCGTTAAAAACAATGATCCCCTTTAAACATATTTAATGGGACAAGAAATGTATTTTGTTGTTGTTGTTGTTACAAAGCTGAGGCATAAAAATGCAGCTGAGACCAAGAAACCAAATCAAAATGAAAATAATAATTCAAAGTATTTTAAAGGTGAACACTGACACTTACTTTAGTTTAAAAACTATCTTTTTTTCTTACTGGGTGTGGAGGGCTATTGCTATGAATTGTACACATTTTAATGAATTCCATTCAATCCCAAATTTTGCAAAAGTGTTAGGACTTTATAATCATGTCTACATGATTATATATATATATATATATATATATATATATATATATATATATACACACACATACATATATTATATTATATTATATTATATTATATTATATTATATTATATTATATTATATTATATTATATTATATTATATTATATTATATTATATTATATAGTGAGGTACTTCTATATATTGGAACATTCACCTAACTAACTCAGTTAAATTGATATAGTAGCATTTATTACAATTAAAATCATAATATCTAATAGTGGTAGATTCTGTGTTTTAAAATTTGAGTAATGTCTTTCTGTGTGGTAAAACTCAGATAACTGCTTATGAATAGGGTATATAGATTTTTCCTCTCTGAATAATACATGGATAGTCATGTAGACATATATTTCCTATTAATACTTGGTCATTCTATGTACAGTATAGAAAGCATCAGCGCATAAGTTTTAGATAGTACTTTTTATAGAAAGAGAAGCATGAAATGTAATAATCTGATATGTGTGCTGTAACTTCAAGAGAGAGCCCAAAAGAATGAAATAACATCATCCAAATCTTAGTGTTGGAGGACATTATATACACGCTGTGCACAATATCATTAGCTATTATATAACAGAATTTGGAAACAGCGATCCTATGAAACTCATAAATTAATGTGTCATAAGTGAACAAACAGACTGAAAGGAACACTTTTCAGAATGCATCGGGTTGATTAGTTTCTAGGTATCCTATATCTAATTATTATTATAAAAACACTGAAGAAATATACCACAAATACAAAGTTCTCACTTGTGTGACACACAGAGTTAACGAATAGAGGCCTTGGTTATAATCATGAACCAGAGAGGGTGGAGGTGGTTATTAAGTATGGTGGATCACAAGTACAAATTCTGAAGTAGCTTATATAGTATGTAGAGACCAGCGCTAGCCACAACGCAGTCGGATGGTGTCAGAGCCAGCACTGTTTGGAATGCCGCTCTCTCACACTTACCTTCTCATAATACTTGATTTCATATTCCGTGATGACTCCATTGGGATGCTCTGGCTCCTGCCAGGAGAGCTCCACACTCCGCTGCAGCACTCTCTCCTTCATTACTCCACTCACCTGCGAGGGAGCTGTTTGGACAAGATGTGTCAATAAACAATGAGAAAATTCACTGGGTGCCTCAAATCAAATGTCACAACTGATCAGTCCCATGCTGTGCCAGTTTCATTAAGGTAAAAGAATGCACCTTTTCATAGCTCACAATTCAAAAGCTAATGAATATTCAAACAGGACCTTATTACTGTTCATAAACCTTAATAGAAATTTAAATTAAAGTGCAAACAGCAGAAGATAGTATTGTTCAAGTTAGTGCAAGATGAAAATGATGGGGCTGAGAATGACAATTACGCAAATGAATGCTAATTATGGCTAGAAAATATGATTTCAGATTAATTTCCAGTGATAAACTGTGTCCAAATATTTATTTTACATAAAACAGAAATACACTTACCAAATGAAATAAAAATCTGAATATTGTAGAGAAAAAAGTTCGTGAAGTCAATCTTCACTTAACAGGTTTATACTTTAAAATGCTTTTATGTTTCATTTGTGTGTGTGTGTCTGCATAAATGCTTCTGTCCCTGTGTATGGAGTCCCAAAAACCAACTAACTTCGGTGAAAACTTTTACACTTCTTAGGTGAAGATGCTAGAAAATGGGCAAGCATCTCCCATGACAAGCTGAGCATGGCTTGCTCTCGGTTTATGTAATGCACAGTATACCCTGGCATATGTAATGCACATTTAGTAACCCAGGCTCCGAATGCATTGGTCAAGGCAGTTCAAAGGAAAGTCTCGCTTTTTCTTTCTATGCTGATAATATTATGCGTAGTGTTCCTTCATTCTAATTAGTGGCATATCCTCTTTCTGGTAGCTAAGGCTTTGGAATTCAGTAAGCTAATTTGCTCTGTCCAATTTGCTTGGTGATGATTAACTAGTCGTCTGTTCTGCCTAAGTGAGTAGCTGCACTGGCTTGGCCGAGTTTCAGTGGGGTCATTATGTTTCATGTATCATGCTCTATCTCCTTCTGTAAAATATTTTCAGGCTGTTAATTTAATTTTCCAATGTCCAAAATTGTTAATAATCCTGCTGACAGAAAAGCAATTATATGGCACCAAAGCCGTTTAAGCAAATTTCTGATGTTTATCCCTTTGGCTGTATTTTGTTTCTTCTACTTCTTAATACTTTCTTGCATCAGTGTCTGGAAAACACATTTTTCACATCGTTCTTGTTTTGCAGTTTTGAAGGAAGGTCAGGGAAGATTCATGACTGCCATTTCTGCCCACATTGCTAATAAAGAACTAGGCAGATTAGGTGGAAGGATTTTTCTTTTTCTTGAAGAAAATTCAGGTGGAGTTCTCCGTGTACCATGTTTACAGGCAAATGCAGATATGGAACATTTGTAATGAAGCAAATTTGCAACAAGAAACCCATCTTCAGCAACTTTTTTTTGCCTCCCAGCAGCTGGGAAAACTTATCTCTAAACTCATGAAGAAAGACCATGCTTATCCCAACTCATGGACCAAGATGTGCGAACGATCTCCACAGCTTGGGAAGCACGAACCCCAACCAATGAGAAGGTGACATTATATCTAAGAGTCTTTGAGAGTATCAATTACTCTGAAGGCTAGAAGGCAGCCCAAGTGGAAACCCTGCAAAGAGCAGCACAGAGCAAGCACAACAGGGCTGCTGCTCTCTCACTAGGGCACATAATTTAGGTGTGTGGTGTGAAATCACGTTGGAAAGAAATAGAAGACATGGTTTAACACATTTAAGATTTCATGTTGCTTTGAAATAGCACTCATCACATACTGTAGTTTTCAATAACTGTTCAAGCTATGCTCAGTTTCTGTCTCAACACATGAAAAAGACAGGAAGCCTTGAATTCTCAGTGTTATGGAGAATACGTAGGCTATAAATACACCTCACTTCGTTTCTGCTACATAGAGCAAGTTCTAATGTAAAACAAGACTTGATTTTTGAAAGTTATACTAAAATTATACTCAATATTTGAAACTGTAAAAGAACTTTTACAGATATAATTATGGTAATTGAGGATTTAGGGGAAAGGGTGCCAAAAAAACATTTGAAATCTGTAATATTTTGAAATTCATCCTAGTGCTCTAATGGTGCACTATGCTACAACACATTTCTCCTCTTTTGCAAGATGAAACCATGGCTATAAGGGACTCACTGTTATTTTTGTGTGTGTGCACTCATTTGATTTTGAAACTGTTGCTGATAGTGAATCCAGTCATACAATCTTAGAAGGCAGAGACAAAGTATCAATGACTGATATTTGAGAATAGTGAGCCCTGGGACAGAATGTTCCTTCAAATATAAAGTTTTGGTTCAGAAAAAAAAAAAAAAACGCTAATATTTTCCCTGAGTTTAAATATTTTAAGTCAGAGAGGACAGGTATCTCCCAAGTAAACTGTCTATAGACACAGCCATCTCTAAACTTGTCAGATTCCAAGAAGCTCAGTTTAAAATGAAAGTTATATATATATATATATATATGAGAGAGTGGCATAGGTGGGTGCTGATGCTAAATCATGATGGGCTCTCTGGTTACCTTGTCATATCTGATCCACTTTATGAATCACAGTGGAGCATCTTCACCAAGAATCAACTCTCAACAATTTATAACCCACGGTTCACTTCTGAAGTGAAATCTAAAAGCTAAATTACATAACACTTTACAGCCAATTGCATGGTATGCCACTAATTTATAATGTCCACACCTATTAAAATGAAATCAATATATAATTCGATTGGAACTGATGTGAAACTAATAAGTAGTAAGCAATAATATGAACAGGGAAATATTTGCTAAAAGTATTAACATGGCAGGGACAATTAACATATTTTTTAGTAGAGTTTCTTTCAGATGATTAATAGGTACTTTTCTCACTGGTATTTCTAGAAATATTCAAATATGACAATATCAACTATAGAAGTAGATACAACTTTCTTGGTTTTTAAAAGTTCTTCCAAACCATGGAAGGATATAAAAAGTTCCATGTAAAATCCATGTAGTAAACTGTTAATTTTATTTAGAATATTCACTAAATATTGGTTAGAATATGATCTTAGGAAATTAAGACATGATTTCCACAGATGAAATTGGTAAATCTCAACAAAATGGTAACAAAGTCCATAAAATTTATGAAATTAAAATAAGAGGCAGCAAAGTATATTTTTGGTTTTGATCTGGTAAAATCAATCTTTGGACTTATAATCTATCCTGGCTGAACTATTGATGTATAAAGCTAAAGCAATTTTACAGAGATTGAACTTCTACACAGCCATATAGAATTTTTTGTCTTAATCTCTAATTAAATTTCAAAGTTACATTTAAATTATAGAACAAGGTCTTCATTTTTTTCCTTGTTAAAATGTTAAGCATGTCTATTTGTGTGTGTGTGTGTGTGTGTGTGTGTGTGTGTGTGTGTGTGTGTGTGTGTATAGATATAGAAAATTTCCTGCATGAAGGAGAGAAAAGAACTATTTCAAAACACAGTGTAGGGGGTATGGTGATACCAGAAAGGACACTGCAGATAAAAGAGAAACCACAGACTTTAATATGGAAAGATGCTACAGTTAGAGTCAAAGATGTGTGTTGGGGGAAGACAGAGTGATCTGAGCCCAGAAGAAGAATCACTACACCATTAGTGGAGGGCCCTATGGCCCACAATAAGTTAAGGATGCAGGCTTTAGGATTTAGGTACTGACCCTGGCTGACAGCAGAAAAATGGGAATTTCAGTCCTTTAGGAAGCACCAAAACATCTTGGAAAGACAACTCCTGAAGGGCATGCAGAGCTATGCCAGCATATTTCAAGCCAGGTAATATAGTATAAAACGAAACTCACAACATGGCTGCTGTACCATTTGATCAGAACTCCACTACTTTAATACAACAATTACGGAAATGATCTGCCAACATATCAATGTGAATCAAATTTTCTTCTCTAGAATCACTAGGTAATTGTTAACTACTGTTTAGATGTGCAGCAAAGCCTCTCTGTAAAATGTGTGAGGGTTAGTGTGGTGAGTTGTGAAGACTCCTGTAGGCGGAGATCCCAAACACATAATTCCACTGATCTTTTTTGAAGGACTGTTAAAGCATCAGTTAGTAATTTGTAATTCCTGGTCATTTTTAATCTGTAAAAAAATTCTCTGGGTATAAACTTCTGAAGATTGGCACATATAAATCAGGCAACTTCCCTTAGTGAGACTTCCTCCTCACATAGACCTGTTCACAGAGGACATAGGAAACAGCATCAAAGGACAGTGAGGAAAGGTTAGGAAGCGCTATGAGAGAAATTATCTAGCTTTTCAATCAGTATATAAGGGAATTCTTTTCCTGGTCTAGCTGCTGTCAGCCAATATTTGTTTGACATTTTCTATATGTAGAAAGGATTTTTCTTTGACCCTTAGGAACATGGAAAATTCTTTGCTCATGTAATACAAACATCCACATAATTCTTAGGGTTTTCATTTTGAATCTCTTTTCTGTATTATGACACTACAAGGCAGATATCGTTATTCCTACGTAATTTTGAAGAAGTGAGGGCATACAGACATCATGAAACATCCTATCAGAGAGAGGCAGTCTCCAGGGAAGCCTATGCATTCAAGTCTCATTTCTCAGTTTGGCCCCTACATGACTAATGATTCCAGGTACTTCATCTCCTGATAGTAGGCAGCAGAGACATAATTAAAGCGCCATGTGCATCTCTGTCCCGGGAGGTGGTGGAAAGCAGAGAGTTGGGCATCTTTGCAAGAAGTAGGGTCACTGGGGACATGCTTTTGAAGGCTACACCTGGTTCTGATTTTTTTTCTTCCTGTTTGCTATGGGGTTAGAAACCTCTGCCACATACATACTCCAGCCACTACAATTCCTTGCCTTTTCACAGGCCCAGATTCAACAGGGATAATCACGATGGGATGGAATCCCGAAACCATGAGCCAAAATATCCTTCTTCCTTTTAAGTCATTTACAAAAGATTCTGCCCCAGTGAGGAAGAAGTTAAAAGGGAATGGGGAACGACTGACCTTATCTGCTATTTAAAAAACAAAACAAAACAAAACAAAACAAAAAAACCCAGTAGAACCTGTTGGTACCTGAAGAGGTTAGAACAAGTAGATATTTTTTACATATTTTTATTTGTTATTTATTTTTTAATTACAATTTATTCACTTTGTATCCCAGTTGTAGCACTTTCCCTCATCCCCTCCATATCCTGCCCTCCCTCCCTCCTTCTTCTACTCCTGTGCTCCTCCCCCAGACCACTGATAGGGAAGGTCCTTTTTCCCTTCCATCTGACCCTAGCCTATCAGGTCTCATCAGGACTCTCTGCATTGTCCTCCTCTGTGGTCTGATAAGGCTGCTTCCCCCTCTGGGGGAGATGATCAAAGAGCCAGACACTGAGTTCATGTTAGAGATAGCCTCTATTCTCCTTACTAGGGCACCCACTTGGACACTGAGCTGCCATGGGCTACATCTCTGCAGGGGTTCTACGTTGTCTCCATGAATGGTCCTTTGCTGGAATATGAGTTTCAGAAAAGACCCTTGGGATCAGATTTCTTGGTTCTGTTGCTCTCCTTGTGGAGCTCCTGCCCCCTCCAGGTCTTTCATCTCCCCCTTCTTTCAAAAGATTCCCTGAACTCTGCCCAAAGTTTGGCTATGAGTCTCAGCATCTGCTTTGATACCGTGCTGGGTAGAGTCTTAATTACCTATTTTAAAATGGCAAGGGCACATACACACTATATAACCTTAAAAGTGCAAAAGTAAACATGAAACACTCCCCTTGACATGCTTTGTATGCTCTGTTTTGGAAGTTGTTTTTTATTAAAGTAACCACTCTTGACAGTTTCTTTGATATCCTTCATAAAATAGATAAAGTAACCCCAAATGTATGGATTTTTTAGTCCTAAGGAAATTATTTTTCTATTATTATTATTATTATTATTATTATTTACAATTTATTCACTTTGTATACCAGGTGTCCAGGAGTAGCTCCTTCCTACATCTCCTCCCAGTTGCACTCTCCATCTCTTTTCCTTCCCTATCCTTCTCCCCTAGTCCACTACTAGGCAGAGTCCTCTTCCTTTCCTCTCATCTGGCCTTAGCCTATCAGGTCCATCAAGAATGCCTGGATCTTTTCCAGTTCCCACCATTTGCCTGCAAATTTCATGATTTCCTTTTTTTTTTTTTTATTGTTGAGTAATATTCCATTGTGTAGATGTACAACAATTCCTGTATCCATCCCTCAACTGAGGGGCATCTGGGTTGTTTCCAGCTTCTGGCTATTACAAATAAAGCTGCTACCAATTTGTAGGCAAATGGTGGGAACTGAAAAAGATCATCCTGAGTGAGGTATTCAAGAAGCAGAAAGACACACAGGGTATATACTCACTCATAAGAGGATATAAGACATATAATATAGGATAAACATGCTAAAATCTATACACCTAAAGAAACTAATCAAGAGGGAGGACTCTGGCTAAAGTGCTCAATCCCCATTCAGAAAGACAAAGAGGATGGACATCAGAAGAGGGAGAAAACAGGGAACAGGATAGGAGCCTACCACAGAGGGCCTCTGAAAGGCTCGACCCTGTAGAATATAAGAGCAGATGCTGAGACTCATAGCCCAACTTTCAGCAGAGTACAGGGAATCTTATGAAAGAACGGGGAGAAAAAGTCCTGGAGAGGACAGGAGCTCCACAAGGAGAGTAACAGAACCAAAATATCTGGGCACAGAGGTCTTTTCTGAGACTGATACTCCAGCCAAGTACCATGCATGGAGATAACCTAGAACCCCTACACAGATGTAGACCATGGCAGTTCAGTGTCCAAGTGGGTTTCATAGTAATGGGAACAGGGACTGTCTCTGACATGAACTGATTGGCCTGCTCTTTGATCACCTCCCCCTAAGGGAGGAGCAGCCTTACCAGGCCACAGAGGAAGACAATGTAGCCAGTCCTGATGAGACCTGATAGATTAGAATACCTAAGATTAGAAGAAAGGGGAGGAGGACTTTCCCCATCAGTGGACTTGGGGAGGGAGATAGGTGGAGAAAGGGGAGGGAGGGTGGGATTGGGAGAGGTGGAGGGAGGAAGCTACAGGGGTGATACAAAGTGAATAAGCTGTAATTAATAATACTACTACTACCAATAATAATAACAATAACAACAATAAAGAATGTCTGGATCCTTTTCCTCTGTGGGCTGGCTAGTCACTCCACCTTGGAGAAGTGATTAAGGGGCAGACAACTGAGTTCATGTCAGAAACTGTCTCTTCTCCCCTTACCCACATGGAACCTCCATGGAGACTGAGCTCTCTATGAGCTACGTCTGAGCGGTCCTCTCTATGCCTGGTCTTTTGTTGATGCATGAGTCTCTGCATTTCCCTCTTGACCCAGCTTTTTTTGGCTTTATTGGTCTCCTTATGTGGCTTCTGCCCCTCCAGGTCCTTCTATATTGCCCCTCATTCCATAAGTCTCCCTGTGCTCTGTCAAAAGTTCAGTTGTGAGTCTCTGCATTTGCTTCGATTTCCTACTGGACAGAGTCTTTCAGAGGACATCTGTGGTAGGTTCCCATTCTGTTCCCTGTCTTCTACGGCTTCCAGTGTCCATCCTGTTTGTCTTTCTGAATGAATTAAAAAAGCTCATCCTGAGTGAGGTAACCCTAACCAGAAAGACATGTGTGGTATTTACTAACTTACAAGTGGATATTAGCCATAAAATATAGGATAAACATACTAAAATCTACAGAGCTAAAGAAGTTTGAATGACCGATTTTGAATCTTGATGTTTCTTTCTGCAGATCTTCAGGGGGTGAATCATTTAACACATGCAGTCTTGCAGTATCTTTTATCAGTTGCTATGTTCCATACAGAGATGCCATGTTTATTAGACCCTGTTAGTACTAATAAGCATGGGCATCTCCTACCACTTTCTGTAATAGATTAAGACGGATAAAGCTGCCTTAGCACCAGTTAGCTAATATAAATTTTATAAGGAGAATGAAATATTTTAGAGTAGTCTGCTGTTTACAGGTGGAAAGTGGTGACCTAGAGACAAGATGGGACAAGGGTCAAGATTCACTTAGAATTACTGGTATGAAAGAAAACAGACTAAAGTCATTGTTATTCAAAGAATTCTAGAGCATATGCCCTGTAAGACACAGACTGACTGCTTGTGTCAGATACACAACAACCGTGCCATTAAGTCCCCTTTTCTGTGTTGCTTAACTGGTATTCTTTCTTAGCAAGGTTTCTTGTTGAAAGAAGCATTTATTTTCCTATACAGCTTCCTTGAATACTTTCTTCTGAGAAAAGCTACTTATCTGTTCTATACTGACATTTTGAGTAGGAGCGTCTTTTCAAAGAACTACAGTATTGGTCAAGTGCCCTTCACTGTTACACCAAAATGCCCAGAAAGCAGATCACCATAACATTTCTATTGATTTTTTGATGAGAGCTATGTTCATTCAGAACTTCAGCATATAATTTTTCCACTAGTGATTATAGCGTAAATAAAGAATTCTACAGATGACAGAGATGATGGATAATGAAGTCTGACCTCCTGCCTTCTAGAAAACAGGGCTCTTGTGTGTGTGTGTGTGTGTGTGTGTGTGTGTGTGTGTGTCAGGGTCTTATGTATCCTAGTTCAGTCTTACATGTCCTATGTATCTGAGAATGACCTTGAATTCCCCATTCTCCAGTATCTACTTCCTGAATCCTGAGGTCACAAGTATGCAAAGGCATATCCAGTTTATATATAAAGTGGGGCTTGAGCCCAGGGCGACACACTTGCTAAACAAATACTCCATCAACTGAACTTCATCCAAGCACCCATTAAGAAAATCTTTACTCAGAAAAAAGTAAAAATAGGAATATAGTAATACACAGTTTGAAAGTAAAACTAAACAACAGATACAACGTAAGCCAGGCGCCAGCAAAACTTTTGGGACAGTGAAAAGGCAAACGACAAAATATTTTACTTTTAGCCTTATGAATTGTAACTTTATGTTTGAATGGTACAATCTGCAGCCAGATTAGTTATGTGGAGTGGTGGCATCAGATATGTAATGTCCAGAGATATTTGTATATACAAGACAACTTGTAGGGAGATAATATTAATCCAGGTTAAAGATCATGATTTTTCTGGTCAACAGGTTCAAGTAACAACCAGTCAAAAACAACATTTCCCCCTACTTCAGCTATGATAGTATTTTTGTTGCTAGGCACACTATGTAAGTTTGTACTTTAGCTCCTCAGTTTTTCTGATGTTTCTTGAATGTTGGTGTAGAGTGCAGAAGGGTGACCTTAAGAGACAACCTACTCGCTCTGCATTGGAGTTTACTGCGTTTTTGCTGTGTAAACTTGAACAATAAAATGAACCACACTGGGCGTCACGTTCTGAGATCCAAAATAGGAATAAGCATAGTGTACAGTTCACAAACATTATAATAGAAATGTATGTATGAATTAATATTAAATATTGAAAATAAGTTCTGGCATGTGGCTTAAAAAACAGTTCTTCCTGTATTAAAATAACTAATGTCTGGAACCCATTCCAGCATACTTCTTTTCTAACATCAGATACTCTAAATTCTAATTCTGGCATCGGTATGGTTCACATGCATAAATGAATGCATTGGTAAATAGAGACACAGCTTGGTTTGAGAATGAGCCCTTTGACCTTTGGTCAGGAACATACATTGTCATTTTAAGTTCTGAGTCTACAACTTTTCAACAAAGGCTGACCTTGTTAGGTAGGTAAATAATATATTCAGTTCTAGCAAATAAATGGCCAAGTTACATAGTATATGATATATTTTATGAGTAACAGAAAGATAAAAAACTAAAACCTAAATTTTAAGTCAAAAAAGTGAATACTTCATAGTAAAAAAAAATAATTTAATTTTCACTAGAATGGGGAGAGGACCATCAATGAATACACAACCTTTTTTTAAAAAAATACCATACAATATACAGTGTTGAGAACAAAACCAAAGCGATTTCACCTTTCAGTGCTCAGCAAACTTTTGAGCCATTTTCCAAACTTCTTTTTACTTGGTCTGTCAGAAAGTCTGTTTTCACTTCTTACTGTGCATCTAGAGCTATATGCTGCCTTTTTGATAGGGCCAACTATGCAACTTTGCCTTTCTTTATAGACAGAATATTTACAGAATGGATTCTATCACTAACTATAGAAAGCCATGGCCCTCAGCCAGGCCCCTTTTAATAATACAAATGGACCCTACACATATATACAAACACTCTGATAATGACTTCTTACAGGCCAGAGCAACATTTTTTAAATTCTTTTCTTTTTAATTACAATTTATTCACTTTGTATCCTAGTTGTAGCTCTCTCCCTCATCCCCTCCCAATCCCATGCTCCCTTCCTCTTCTCTCCCCTTGTCTCTCCCCCAGTCCAACCATAGGGAAGGTCCTCCTCCCCTTCCCTCTGACTCTAGCCTATCAGGTCTCATCAGGACTGGTTACATTGTCTTCTTCTGTGGCCTGGTAAGGCTGCTCCCCCATTAGGGGGAGGTGATCAAAAAGCATGCCACTGAGTTAATGTCAGAGACAGCCCCTGCTCCCTTTACTAGGGAATGCACTGAGCTGCCATGGGCTATATCTGAGCAAGGGGTCTAGGTTATCTCCATGCATGGTTCATGTTTGGAGTATCAGTCTCACAAAAGATGACCCCTTTGCCCAGATTTTTTGGTTCTGTTGCTCTCCTTGTGGAGCAGCTGGAAACAACCCAGATGTCCCTCAGTAGAGGAATGGATATAGAAATTGTGGTACATCTACACAATGGAATATTACTCAGCAATTAAAAACAAGCAAATCATGAAATTTGCAGGCAAACAGTGGGAACTAGAAACGATCTTCTCCAGCATGTGTTGTCACTTGAGTTTTTGATCTGAGCTATTCTGATGGGTGTAAGGTGCAGAGTAACATTTTTCAGTTGAAAACATTTTCTTTTACTTAGAAGCAGGTTTGAAAAATTATAAAAGATGATATTATATTCCAATAATAAAATATAAAATTTCAGTATTGTTCACTTCTGCTTATTTATTTCAAATATCACCACAGAATTAATCTGAAATAAATTTCACATCAGAATTTTTGTTAATATTCAGTCTGGAGAAATTGAGAAGGAAGAAAAATCGAGAGCAGAAGGATGAGGCAGAAGAAAGCAAGGGACTCAGGAGAGAAAGCCTCACCATTTTTTTTTTTTTTTTGAGATCATTTCACAGTAAGATTGTAATCAACTTCTTTTTTTTTAATTTTTATTTTTATTTTTATTTTTATTTTTAGTTACATTTTGTTAACTCTGTGTCCCAGCTGTATCCCGCTCCCTCATTCCCTCCCCAACCCCACACTCCCTCCCTGGTCTCCTCCCTGCCCCTTTCCAAGTCCCCTGATAGGGGAGGACCTCCTCCCCTTTCATCTGACCCTGTTTTATCAGGTATCTTCAGGGCTGGCTGCAAAGTCCTCCTCTGTGGCCTAACAGACTGCTCCTCCCTGGGGGGGGTGTGTCAAACAGCCTGCCCTTGAGATCCTGTTAGAAATAGTCCGTGTACCCCTTACTTTGGAAAACTACTTGGTTACTGAGCTACCACAGGCCACATCTGAGCAGAAGTTCTAGGTTATATCCATAGATGGTCCTTGGTTGAGTGTCAGTCTCAGAAAAGACCCTGTGCCCAGATATATTTGGTCCTTGTAGAGCTCCTATCCTTTCCATATCATACTAACTTCCCTTCTTTCATATGATTCCCTGCACTCTGCCGAGGGTTTGGTTATGAGTCTTAGTGTCTGCTTTGAAACACTGCTAGGTAGAGTCTTTCAGATGCCTTTTGTGGTAGACTCCTGTCATAAGTTCAATGCACATCCCATTTGTCTTTCTAAATGAGGATTAATCACCTTCGCCTGTGTCCACTTTCTTGATTATCTTCTTTAGGTGTGTAGATTTCATTATGTTTATCATGCCTTGTAGGTCTATATAAGCGAGTATATACCAATTTTGTCTTTCTCCTTTTGGGATACTTCACTCAGAATGATCTTTTCTAGATCCCACCACTTGCCTGCAAATTTCATGATTTCCTCCTTTTTGATTGCTGAGTAGTATTCCATTGTGTAAAAATACCACAATTTCTGTATCCATTCCTCCGTTGATGGACATCTGGATCAAGGACCTCAACATAAAACCAGATACTCTAAATCAGTTGGAAAAAAAAGTGGGAAACAGCCTAGAACTCATTGGCACAGGAGACAACTTCCTGAACAGAACACCAACAGCACAGGCTCTAAGAGCAACAATCAATAAATGGGACCTCATGAAACTGAAAAGCTTCTGTAAAGCAAAAGACACTGTCATCAAAACAAATAGACAGCCTACAGATTGGGAAAGAATCTTCACCAACCCTTTATCTGACAGAGGGCTAATATCAAGTATATATAAAGAACTAAAGAAGCAGAAAAGCAACAAACCAAGTAATCCACTTAAAAAATGGGGAACAGAGCTAAACAGAGAATTCTCGAAAGAGGAACATCGAATGGCAGAGAAACACTTAAAGAAATGCTCAACCTCATCAGCCATTAGGGAAATGCAAATCAAAACGACCCTGAGATTTCACCTTACACCCATCAGAATGGCCAAGAAAAAAACTCAAATGACAACACATGCTGGAGAGGTTGTGGAGAAAAGGGAACCCTCCTCCATTGCTGGTGGGAATGTAAACTGGTTCAACCACTCTGGAAGTCAATCTGGCGCTTTCTCAGACAACTAGGAGTAGTGCTACCTCAAGACCCAGCTATACCACTCCTAGGTATATACCCAAAATTTGCTCAAGTACACAACAAGGACATTTGTTCAACCATGTTCGTAGCAGCTTTATTTGTAATAGCCAGAACTTGGAAACAGCCTCACCATTTTTATGTCAATTAAAAAGATGAGTTGAAAAGTTATCATTTCAACTGCTCCATCTGTTTTTACAAATATAAACTTACTAAGTTTATACTGTTCAATAGTAAGTCCTGAGTACCACACCGGATTTAAGACTTTGTTATGAAAACTGTGTGCAAAGTAAAGATTCCTACAGACCAGTAAACACACCCTACTTGGTTTGTAGCTTCTATGTCAAAGCTGTTGTGTCACAAGGCATGTTCTGCCCAGAAGATCATACGTAAACACTGCACAGGTGAGACCAAAACTGTGGCATGGCATCCAGTGTCTGTACAGTATTTGTGTTTCAGAGGAGATTAAGATTAAGATTCCCAAAGTGGCTGCTTATACCCAGGAGTGACTTCTGTGCACCTGGACAATACAGCTCACAATAAATAGGTATAGTTAGGGAAAGGTACCAATTTCCAATAGGTTTTGTTTCAAAAATTCATTCATAATTAATTGTTTTTGTCTTGGATGTCTCTTCCCTAAAGAAACAATAACTCAAACAACTGATTTCTTGACTAGCTCACATACTCTTTGATAAATACTGTTAAAATATTGTGCACACCCAAAACATGTTGAAAATGAATTTATCTTAATACCAGTAGCAGTTATGACAAAGAAACAAACAAACAGGAAGAAACAATGAATAAAAACCAATGATGCTAGAGTATACAGATGCACCAAAATAGGAATTAGGATGTCACTGGCTGCCCCTAAGTGTACCCTCCTCATTGGTTTCCCCTCTCTGGTTCCTTCTCTCATGCTCCTCCTCAGTAGATCCTCCTTTCTAGCTCCTCCTCGCTATGCTCTCTACATTAAATCCTCCCAATAGTCTGGTGTCTCCATCAAGAAACCTATGCAGATCAATTTCTGCCTGTGACCTGGCCTGCTCCATTCTCTCTGTTGTATACAATGACTATTATTAAAAACTAGTTTTAGCCACAAAGAAATAACCACCATCTTAATAGCTAACTATGGGTTTGGAGAGATCTCAGTGTTAAGAAAAATTGCTTGAGGACCTTCAAAATTGCTTCAAACCCCAAAAGCTTGATTAGAAAGCCAGGTGTGTTCACACATGTCTTTAAACTTTTGCTTGTCAGGGTGAGAGACAGGGCCTTACTGGGACTTGCTGAACACCAGCTTAGTTCTGGGTTCAGTGAAAGACCCCCTGTCAAAGTCACAAAGTAGAGTGTGATAGAGCAGCACACTGGGCATCTTCCTCTGGCCTCTGCATACAAGTGTATCACTGTATATGCCATACAAGCAAGGCACACACTCTCACCCACAAAAGAAATGGGGGTGGTGGAAGTAGAGGAGATAAATACAAAAAAAGATGGCACCTTCATTTCTACTTTTATGAGAAAACCAGGAGATGGCCCATAGGCCTAAAGGATATGTCCTTTGACCCTCTTGTCTATGATGCCACTGTATTAACACAGACAGTGAAGAACTGTAACACAGAAATGTGGTGATAATCCTGGGATTTGTGGAAAAAAAGATTGAGTTTATGATTGTCCAAAATAAAGCAAGTTGTATTTGAGTGTACTCTAATTGGACTATGAATTGGAATATATTTATTACCTGGATATCTCTGTCTGTATCTCTTTCTCTGTCTTTCTATCTACCTCTCAAGTGCCTTTTTCTGTTGTGGATATAAACATGGTTTTGTTTTGGTCCCAGGTGTGGGATGTGGGACTGATTCAGATGTTTTACAGCAGCAAACTATTTGCCTCATGCAGGCTCTGAGAGGAGCTCTTTGCCAGCTGCAGATATTTTGAGTCTAAGGACTCTGCAAAGAGAATAAATGCCAGAGCCCAGAGAGTATGGGGCTCCGAGAAAGAACAAGGCTGTTCTTCCTTCCCCCTGACTGCTCCTGGTTGCTGTTGTGAGACAAGAAGTTGGGGATCTCCTGAAACAAGGATTGGACTGGCTCCAAGGAACCCAAGGGCCCTAACCAGTAGGAAACAGCTAAGAGAACTGTGCCCCCACTAACCCATTCCCTCACCTACCTGCTGTTGGGGTGTTGGAAGGGATTGGGGTGGAGTAGGGAGAAAAATATAAAAGAAATGTAAATTAAAACATTTTTAAAAGTATGCCTACCCAAAAAAAATTCATAAGAAATTTTTAAAAAGTAAGCCAACATTTTCTAATGTAGAATTTGTTTGGTTGTAAGAACACCAAAAGAAACTGTAGTTTCAGATTTTGTTTCTTTTTTTACATAAAGCTGTATTCTGCTGACGGTTGATATGTTTGATGAACCGAAGAATATTAGAACAATATCATTCATTCTTCTTGCAGTTGTAATATGGCTGCCAGGAGACACCATCACACACATGCCGCTTGCACAAAGAATGCTGAGGCAGTGTGGAGTGCTTCAGAGTTAAGACAGAAAAGCAAATGTTTCCAGCAGACTTTGGAAATTTGTTTATTGCTCACTTTTTCATTTTCAGGCTGTGCCATATATTTTTAACATCAGGCTGAGTATGCTATACCCCAAAGTCAGGAGGGGTGTTAAAAAAAAAGGCAGAAAGGAAGCTAGCATTGTCTCCCACCACTAGGGAAGACGGAGGTGGTGATGCATTTTCTTTGACAACCTCCTCCAGTATCCTCAGTGTCACATCATGGCTGCATAGAGCCAACATAGCTGTCTAAGACTGTTGAGACACATAAGAACCATGGGTCATGGATGTTACACAAAGTTTTATAAATCAGGACTTGGGAGCAGTTTTACAGTAGGTTTAAACCACAGTAGGTTTTCCTGTAGATAGGAACAAATCTTTCCTTGTTTTCTCCTTTTAGTGTTAATTTTAGGTTAAACATCCTTTTTTAGAGATCCTTTTCCTTAAACTGGCAGACTACTCACAAACTATGCCCAAGATTTGCCAATATCTGTTTCCTGGAATGTGAAAGCTGTATGCAGTCATTACATGCTCACAGCTAAGGCCTCTCTCATTGCTGCAACAGTTGCCTTGGACCCTCATGATGAACAATATCCTAGATTTTAATATTCATGGTTTAGCAGAAACTAATATGAGCATTCAGGTAATTCATATTATATATCTGATCTTTATGTCCTTATTAGCAGAAAAATAAAAACAGAAACTTGCAATGGCACATTATACGTATAGCCATGAAACATCCCAATAATGGCTGTTGCAAATACTACTCTGCAGATGTTCATTTCATCTGTCCAGTTCACTGACCAGCATGCTCAATTTCTCTTTCAAGTGAATATATATTCATTCTGTCCAGACATAAATATTTTCCAGTGGTATCACTCTGTGAGAAATTCTGTAATACTTATGAAAACATCCTTCATTTCTGTTTTAATGTGTCACAGATGGCAAACAAAGGAATACTGAAACATACTTTATTTAGAAACTGTTCATATCAATGAAAAATGAAAGTCATTTTCTGTGGTTGGTACTTATTAAGAATTTATTTGGAATAGCAAATTTTTATACTATATTTTAAAGTAAGGGGTTCTGAAATTAAGAGACTTCTTCCTCATCTATCTATCTATCTATCTATCTATCTATCTATCTATCTATCTATC
>NW_026585797.1:2901659-2927784 GCF_907164565.1 Psammomys obesus | reverse complement strand
ATCTATCTATCTATCTATCTATCTATCTATCTATCTATCTATCTATCTATCTATTCAAAATCAAAAGATAGTTAAACCTTAAGCACATAATCACATAGCTAAAAATACATACTTAACATAAGTTGAAAAATATAATTCCACCACTACAAAACACATAAGGAATACTTGCTTTGGTGATAGGCTACTGTCTTTTTTTTTTTTTCCTTTTTGAAATAAATTTTTATTTTTTATATTAATTACAGTTTATTCACTTTTTATTCCAGCTGTAGGCACCTCCCTCATTCCCTCCCAATCCCAACCTCCCTCCCTCATGTCCTCCCAAGCCCCTCTCCAAGTCCAATGAGAGGGGAGGTCCTTCTCCCCTTCCATCTGACCCTAGCTTCTCAGGTCTCATTAGGATTGGCTGCATTGTCCTCTGTGGCCTGGCAAGGCTGCTCCCCCTTCAGGGGGAGAGAACAGGAGATCCATAAGGAGAGCAACAGATACCAAACATCTGGGCCCAGGGGTCTTTTCTGAGACTGATACCCCAACTAAGGACTATTCATGGATATAACCTAGAACCCCTGCTCAGATGTAGCCCATGGCAGCTCAGTATCCAAGAGGGTTCTCTAGTAAAGGGAATAGGCTACTGTCTTTAAGAAATAATCACCCTGACTATGGATGGCACTGTACTGATTAACTCAAAATGATAAAAGAATTATGACTTTTTTTAAACAAAAATGAGTTGTTGAATATGTGGAATTCATATAGTCATACAATGTGAAGATTTATCAAATGTCATATAATATCCCATAAAGATTTGTATATAATGCAACATATATTTTGAAAACTACTAGGAATTGCTGTTACTCTGCACTACATTGGCTAGCTTGGAGAACTGTATGATACATTATTCCTCACATAAAAACAAAACAGAGCACCCAGCCACGAAAAACACACACACACATGTGGCTACACACATATGAGCAAAGTATAAGATGAATAAAGAGTTGAACTGCATAACATCCCAGAGCGGACAGATTGCACTTTCAAGTCTGTCTAGTGTGGCTGAAGCTGTTCCCTGCCTCCTTCACAGGACTTGAAGTCATGAGCAAACTGTTCCGGCATTGCACTCTTAATTATTAATTATGATATCATACCCCAACTGCTAAGCTGCCATTAACTGCTTGTTTTAATATATAATATTGAAATAATACTTATGACAATAGTGATTCTGAAAATTAAGCAATGTTTAGCAATAACCTCAATAATTAAGAATAGAAGAAAATAATGTGCAAAATTAACTTCTAATATACAACAAAATTTAATGCATTTCCATTACTTCATCCTGGTGCAAGCTAAAAGTTTATAATGCTACTGACTTCAGTTTTTTCTGTTGGTAGTGAACATGATTAAAAATTTAGATTTATTTGTGTGTGTCAGGCAGGCATATGTGAGCACACTCACGCTATGACATATGTGTGGAGTCAGAAGATATGCAAAGAATCAGTTTGCTTCTTCCACTATGTGGGTTTCTGGGACCTCAGAATGACAGAATTGGTTGCAAGTACCTTTACCTGCTGAATCAACCCACTTAGAACGTGATTTTTTAGAAGCTATCCAAACTTACAAAACACTCATAAAAACAAATTCTTATGTAAGAATAATATTTACTATGAAATGTATTGCATTGTGATTGCTGAATGCTTATTAGAGTCTAATATTCCTGACTATAGTGAATTTTCTTTTCAAAGACTTGTTATGCTAAGTGATAAAAATGTGACTCAAACCATTTTTATAATTTCTACGCTAACTTTTCTAAAGCACCCCCCGCGCTTTTGTTTCTTAGATGCTTTAAAGTGCTTTGATTCAGCTCTCAGGAATTACAGGAAGAAACAAGCATGGTTGGCACACTTGGGAGGTGGAGTGAGGAAGATAAGAATTTTGAGACAAGCTGACCTTGACTGCTGACCTTGACATCATGCTGTTAATACATATTGCTTTATCACTCCCCCAAAAAGTCTGGGGTGTGATTATAGCATCTATACATCAGCTATTTCACAACAACCCCACGGAGAAGTGGCTTAATTTCTTAGCCAAAACCTTATCATATTTATATCATAAATATAAACATGCTTCATTCCTGCAAACATTAGCTAGATCAACAAAGAGTTCACTGAGACACTAGTGATGGAGGAAAAAGCCCTGATGAGGGTGTTCAAAATGAATAATCCTCCTTCCAATGTTCGATTTGTAAAGCTTTGCTCTAATTTTTGATGAGATACAAATTTTATGTTCATGCTGATTGTGGAAAGCAAAGACGGAAAGGAAGATGTTATGCTTTCAAGTTCATACCTATAAATTATAAAAATGACAGTGATTTAGATGAAATATAGTAATTGAAAAATTGTTTTCATAATAAATTAAATATTTTAAAATAAAAATGCATACATAAGAATGGAATTGTTGATAAGTTGTGTATAATGTAGACAAGAATGCAAAATCATCTTGTGTAGCTAATGATTTGAAACCATAATTCAGTTAGCTAATTTAGTTTGCAAAGTACTCAATCTGTTATCATTTAAATTTATGTACTTATATTTTTATTTTAAACTATCACAATTCTGGTGATAATTTAAAATGATTTTTTTTCAAATCACAAGTTATTTTAACATCACAATTATTAATGCATTCTAAAATTATTTCAGTTGTTTAAAATTGAGCGCTTGAAGTTTAAGATAAACATTAGAAGAAAATGTGAAGTTAAGCCATTTAGGCAAATGAAACCTGAGGGATTTTCTGTCATGTTTCTGTGGTTTGTGCTTGCTCCCAAGATCATCTTTATAAAACACTGCTTCTTTGACATTTGAAAGAAAATATCATCGTTTTTATGTCTTTTAAAAACCAATCTGTCAACACTGGTATCCAACAACTTTGCACTGACGCTGCACTGTGTAACAAGTGACAATATCAGCTCCCTAGACAGGGCAAATGCTTGCTGCATGAATGTATTCTGACAGGTCAGACACCAACCCGGTACTTAGAAATGTGCAGCAGCGTTGGGCTTCAACACGGTGAGGGCACTCTCGTTTCCTCAGAAGTACTATTTCTATCCTCTGAAAACTGCTATGTGTTAATTGTCATTACTGCATCTTGTCTTCATTATGATTCAGCCCCGAACTGTGTTTCTGAGCAGGAAAATGCATGCCACCTGCTTGTGGATGCATACTCTGGTCTCTGGGTACCGCTGTTTGTAAATGACTCCCGCGGGCAGCAAGACATCGTTTTCCCAGGTGGGCCACTCATTTACTTTCTGTTTTCTTTCTCCCACTATTCATCTATGTTGACAAGTGTCAATTATGGACAGCAGATTTATGGGACGGGAAAGATAAAGCCCAATTTACAAATAATTTTCCGTGCAAGCCGACAGGTGCAATGACAGAGCTGACTTGCCGTAATTGAATTTCTTGCTGCTATCTGCTCAGTCACAGACGATGTCAGCTTCAAGGATGTCAGCTGAGGAGAGCCTTAATACTCTAAGATTTTTAAAGCAGAGATGGAAATATATACGGGACTTTAACAACGGACTCAGAGTCATGTATATTATGGGGAGATATATCTGGGAAAACTAAAGTATCTTAATTTGAGTCTACTCATAATTTTGGTTAAGTATAGATATTCTGAAATAATAAATATTAACTTAAATATAAGTTCTAACATTATAAAACTGAAAGATATTTTTCTTTCATATATATTCTAAAATATATATATTATAAAGATATATTAAAAATTAATACATTTTTCTATGTATATCAGGCTGGTCTTGGACTCATGTAATACCCATAAGTATTACAAGTATTATCACTACGTCTAGCTAACAATTTTTAATTTTTGATGAATAATTGGATGTTTATTAAAGTACAAAGATTTTAACAGAGTATCATTACAATAGTATGAATTTGTAGTAGCAGAGTTTCATTTCAAATACATTATATAAAATATATTATATATCATACTTTGTGTCAATGTAGCAAACTATTATATATTATTATCAGTTTTCATTTTTAATTTGTATCTATTAATTTTTCATTTAATAGCCTCTTCAATCTACCTTTTAAATGTATATTTTATATAATAATTATAATTCATATAAGGAATTATAAAAATAACATTTAGGAGTTACAGAATATGGAATAAACAGAATATTAATCTTTACATCACTTTGCTTGGACACAACTTATTGAACTCATCTGGAACATGAGTACTCATCTCAAGCTAGATGAGATTGTTACTAGTCATCTTTTAAAAGGTTTTTATTTAAAAGGTTATGATCTCACTTTTATTCTGTGGAATCAAAAACAAATTTCTAAATCCTACAGTGTTGATTACACTTTGAAACTGAGAAGAAGAAAAAGAAGAGAAAGGGGAAAACATTGAGATGAAGAGATGGCTGAAAGAGGAAGGGAAGGAGGAGAACAGACAATGAGGATGGTGAGTAGATAAAAGTCACAGAAGAAATAGCTGGCTAACGGATACTCAGCTACCACATCTTCTTTTGAAACAATCTCCTCAGTGGTGTTTATCTTAAGCTAACCTTTGTTTAGTTAAGGAGTAATATTGTTCATTCTCACTCAAACTGGAGATACTTCCTTTCTAAAACAGTAGAGAATCACATACAAAATATTAATACTGCAACATGATGGCTCAATATATTTGACAGAAATGTATGCTGAAGTAGAAACTTCAGTGGCTTACAAAGCAATTAGCCCAACCTTTTGTAGTGTGGCTTGGTGCAGGCTTGGGGATGCAGCATATATGAGCTTCAATTACTGAGCTCCTGTTTTTAGTAAATAGCTGGCTGCCCTGTAGGTTGCTAAGTGCTATGGCTGACAGGCAGTATATGAGAAAAGCTTTTATTTTAATAACCAGTGGCAACTTGCACTTATAGAAATCCTTTCATTTCTCGAAATACTTCTTTCGTTTAAAACCACTGAAGAGAATTGCAGTCACCTCTGGGAGAGTAGACCTAAACCAGTTATTAACCAAAGACCAAATGGGACATCAAAGAACAGTGGTTTCTAATACCAGAGTCAGGGAGCAAAATATATCCATGAAATGAAGCTTGGGGTCTTTATGTCTCAGTTCCTGAGGCAGAAACCAGAATGTATTCATGAATGAGGCTCAGGGTTTGTATACCTAATCTTGAACAAAGAGAAGTTATATTTCAAAATGTTTTAAGATCACTACACAATAACCTGGACAGAAGCTAACTCACTTATCTCAGTGGAAAAGCAAATGTGCCTAGTGTATGCAGAAGCTGCGTTGTGATGACAGCTTTTAAAGCCGCACTTTCAGTGAGCTTAGAAATCATTTTCACCCGTCTCTTAGGGATGAAAATGGTACAAGTGCCACTGTTCAGATTAATTAATTAGGAAAATATTTTCGGACATTATCAGTGTGTAGCTTAGGGAAGTTGGAAAATAAATAGCGATCCATGAAAACATATTTTGGAATACATTTTTAGTTTTAGAATAGATTTTGTGTTTTAAATTTATAAAACATATTATGGATATAAAAATATAACCATTACTAATTATGATGTAAGTTGATATATTCAATTCTCAGTTTCCCCTCTTTTTAAGGCAAAGAAAAATAAAATTTATTTATCTATGAGAAGCTACCAATACACTAAAGTTTTGTTTTTTATATATGTGTATATAACTTTGTGTATATATTGTATATATAATATTTTTCATCCCTATAATAAATCAGTGATATAGTAGAGATATACTTGCAAGGGTATTTAAAAGTATACCAAAATGTAGTTGGTTTATGTCATACAGAAGTGGGCTGGAATGCAGTTTTAAATGTTTGTGTTATATGCCTTAGTATATTATATGGACCTCATCTTCTTGATTTAGGAAATATTACAGATTCACCAGGGATTGAATTTCAATGATTATAGTGCTTTGCATGATTAGTACTCATGGCTGGGTTCTTCCCAAGTTTTATTAAGGTCACATAAAAACTTAAAAGTCTGTTGACCCTTTATCCAGTATTTTACTTCAGTTGAGGACTGGCAAGGCAAATTAAGAAAAATAGATGAGGACACACAGTCTTTAAGAAGTAAAATAACTGTGAAGATTATGTCTCCTAGAGACAGCAGGTTGGTTATATCCAAGATACCACAACAAAATGACTGCTTAAACAAGACCCAAAACAATAGCACTAATAGATATACTAACATTGGAAGGGGCAAACCTCCATGGAATTTTACCTTTAGACAAAGAACTACAGGAAAGTAAGGGCTATCATGAGAGGGAGCTTAGACTTCCACAGGGTTAGTCTCTTAACTGGTTCTATAGTACAAGCAGTCAGCCCTGAGATCACATGACCACATGCAACACTAGATGCACTCAAGTGGGTTCACTTATGTATTTATATATTTATATCTTTAGCTACATCTAGACCTATATCTATCTAACAATAATAATCAAAGGCCATGGATTTGAAAGAGAATAACAGGGGGAAGAAATGGGAGGGATGGGGTTGGAGAGAGGTTAGGAAGGAGAAATGATGTAATTAAATTTTAATCTAAATTAAAATGATTAAGAAAAAGAGAGAAAGGAATAAATAGAACTTAATTTTTCTTGTATTTGGGGCATTGGCTTTTCCATTCTGTTGAATTGTGATTACCCAGGTTAGTACCAGGATGATTTCTCCTTGTTGTAGAGTTTAAAAAGATAAATCACTAGGTATAGTATTAAACACTTGATATGGTACAAATATACTCCAATGAAAAAATTTAGTGGGAAAGTCAATATGACTGACTATTTATAGTGTAATTTGTTAAGATATTTAAAAGAAAGCAAATGATTGTAATTTTTGTCAATAGAAATTTTAGTTTTCACTTTATGAACTTCACTTTAAAAGTTACAGCTATTTTATTTGTGTTTAATCATTTAGGTCTTCTATAAAGAATATCATAGACATTCCTGGGACTACAAAAAATGTATCTAATCAAACATAGTAATATCCTGTGTTCTTTGATGGGAAATTTGGTGTTGGACTGATATCAATTGTACCCAAATTAATTCATAACTTTAATAAGATGATAACTAAACATAGTCTCCAGGGTGAAAAATAAATCCTCAACACAAAAAAGTAAAAATTCAGATGTAAAAAAACGAACAGCTCATGAAAGTTTATAAAACTAAGATAAGTATAATTAGGTGACACAAATTATAAAATATAAACATTTAAATCTTTGATAAATAAAACAATGTCATTTGGCAAACAAGACAAATAATGAAGAATTAAATAAGATCAGAAAGTCTGGAAATTGGCTTCATCTCTATATAGCCTTGGGAAAAAATTAGCATTTCAAAAGACTGTGGGAAGGAGGCATTTTACAGTAAATAGCATCAAAGAGCTTGAAAAGATTAGTGGGAACAGAGTCAGAAACACTTCCACATTATACAAATCTTGATAAGTTAAAATTTTAACATGAAACAAGCCATTTATGAAATGAAGAAGATAGGCGTCAGGATTTCCTAACTTATTTATGAATAAGGTTTTCCCAGCATATCACAGCCATCAACTAATATGTGTGAAACAGATTCATACAAATTTAAAATTTAATCCCACCTGAATTTTATATTTTAGTAGTGTATTATGCAAACATGATAAAATCATGAAATACACTACGAGAAAATTCTTAAATTGGTTAACTTATTCTCTCAGTCTCTGATTGTATGACATCAGCATATTCCCAAGTTAATGAGTTAAATTCCATAATTTAGACAGAAGGCCAGAAATTTTTGGAGTCTATGACATATTTTCTAACATGAAAATATATTCTAAAACTGGGCAAATGTGTGCAATATTTAAAGAGTAAAACTTTTTCATTGTTATTGTTAATAAATAACTTTATAATCTTCATTAAATAGATCAGAAGTCTATAAAAATGTGTCACTTTACAGGTAGTAATCTTGTTTGGTTTGTTTTTCAAAATAGAGTTCTTCTGTATTGCAGCCTTGGCTGTCCAGGCACTCAGGTGGATCTCTTGTGTTGGGAATAAAGAAGTGTGCACTGCTGCCAGCTTCCAGTAAGTAATGTTTAAGCTCTTCACTTCCACACAGGAAGCTCGCTGACTTCTCAGCAATGTCCTTAGCAGGGTACAGAACCTGCAGACTGGGTAATTCTGTTCTTTGAGCCTTTCTTTCACAAGCTCTGAATAAGATTTGAAGTTTACATACTAGTTATGGTAGTCATGCTGAGGTCATGTGACTTCTGTCCTAAATTGCTGCCATCTATAAACTCCAGGTCTCATAATCTTCCTGTCACAATCAATATGGACATTAACTTCCATGAAATAACTCCTTAAGAATCATGATTCCTTACTTTCTTGATCTCTGGTTTTCCACTAAGCACTTCTTTCAATATCAGATGGCATATCCATCTTCACCATTTCTATCCTAAGCACAATTTACAGCTCCTCTTTAGCTTTAACCTATTCCATTTCACTCCCTATAGTATCCTGATGGTGACCATTGACATATAACTCTCAGTTAAATAGTTTTATTTGATAGTTTTCTTGTAAATTATATATAACTGTATCCCATATAGAAAAGCCTGTATTTGAAACAGGAGGCTGATTCATAGGATCACTTATTATGGGTGTTAGAAAAGCTTATAAAATGAAGGTATGATCCTTGCCTTTTTATGCTTAGACGGTAGGGGGAAAGTTGTGTTGGGGGGAACAGAGTTACTGGAAGGGAGTACTACACTGAGGGACTTGCAACCACAGAAGAGATGCAGCTGTAATGGAGAGCACAGCTACAGTAAAAAGAAAGGGAGATGATCCCCTACTTCTGCCATCTCCTACTGGTTAACATTGCTTATATGCTGCCAGGTACCAGGAGATGGATTAGCGTGGATTTCACTACCTGTACAGCTTCAGATCTCACACAGAGAGAGGGCACCACACAGAATGGATCAGAGGTCACAAGGCCCCAAACTACATATATATCAAATATTTTTCTCAGACTTATCACATTTAAAACAGAACTGCACATGCCTGAAGGCAAATATGATTTGCTTACAGTTAGCACTGTTTCATTTGAACTGCTGACTGCAGTAGCGTTGATTAGAAATGAGGAGTTGTATTCAACACCTTTCTATTTATTGTATCCAAAGGAATATAGCTGTCTCTCAATTTCAGAAATGTAGACTGTTTGTTTCTCTAGTTCTTTATATATTCTGGATATTAACCTTTTGTTAGAGGTACGGCAGGCAAAGATTACTTGCCATTCTGTGGGCTTCCTCTTTACCAGGTTGATTACTTCCTTAGCTGTGCAGAAGTTTTTCAGTTTTATAAAGTCCTGCTTTTCAATTGTTGGCCTTAATTCTTGGGCAAGTAGAGTCCTATTCAGAAAGCCATTTCTGAGTACACACACACACACACATATACACAAATTTGAAAGAGCAAAACAGTTTATATGGGAAATTTGAAGGGAGGAAGGAAAGGAGAAAATGATGTGATTACATTATAATCTTAAAAGCACATTCTCTTGTTACTGTAGGAAACAGCACTATACCCTTTCATTGCTTATTACAATGTCTTACTGTTACCAAATCAGCCTACACACTCTCTTCTCATAAAAGTACCCAAGCTTATGTACTAATCAATTTCAGAGAGATACAGAGAAGAATAAATAAGGCTGAATAAAGAGATAGTAATTATTAGTAATGTGTGCTATTTTAGATCTAGCCTATAAATCACTCAACTTTCCTAATGCTGTGACCCTTTAATACATTCCTCTTGTTGCTACTTTTTAGTTGTAATTTTACTATGATTATGAATAATAATGTAAATATGTGATGTACTGGACATCTGATGTGTAAACCTCCCAAAGGGGTCTCCACCCGCAGATGGAGAACCACTGCCTTAAGGCATATATGCCTCGGCACCATATATTCCTCTTTAAACAACAGGAAAAGGACACCTACATGACCACATACATTACTAAAAACAGATATTATTTATACCAATTTTAAAATTGAAATTAGGTAGGCTTTTCATAGCCTTTTTAATGTTTCAACTTCATCTGTGTATAGGTGATTCATACTTCTGTTGAATTTTTAAACTATAATAAGCAAAGAAGGGGCCTCTCTTTATTCTCTAAATGTCCTTAGGAATGCCAATGGTAAACCACCCTTTCCATAAATCGTTCCCCTTGATTTTCTTTGATTGAATTGTCAAGCACTATCTGTGGAAACCTTACTTCTATTACCTGATTCCCACTTAATATGCTTCTCACATGCTGCAAGACATAAATGTCTGAGAAGAGAATAGGAGAAAGATGGTTTGCATCTGTTGTTTAAGACAGCCTTCAGAGCATTCAAATGAAGAAGACAATGGAAATGTGCTGATAAAATCAGAGTGTCCGCTGAGTGAGAACATGAAGGGAGCATTTTAATTGACTTCAAGAGGCATGTGAGGAAGGAGGGGTCCTGGGGCCTAAACCCTAAATTTTGCATGCTTACTCGATTTTCATATTTTGAAAGACAATAGAGAGATTCTGAGAATTTGAGAATTTAAGAATTTATTCTTAGTTCTATATTGAAGACAGAGACAGTTTTATTTGATTGTTTGCTTACCAATAAGTAAGCTAATAGGTCTGTGAAGAATTATTTCAAGATATGCCAATGCTCAGAGTAGGACTTATTTTCAATTTCCCAAATCAAATCACTGATTCTTTGCCAATGTTCCTGTCACTTTCTTTGTCCTAGATGCTGTGGGAGGCTGGAGGAATAGAGTAGGAGCAATTATACCTCTTTTCCTTGAATAAAAGGAACATATAGCCAATTATGAAAAAGACAGGTCCAAGGAATATGATTACAATTGTCACAGTGTCGTGGCTCTAGAGTCAGATTATATCACAGCTCTCTAAGACCCTTTAAAAGATTTCCAACTACCTAAGTGAAAAAGCACACTTTCCCATTGTAGATGTTAGGCTCCCCTTCCCGTGACATTCCCCCTGTGCCTTTCCCTCTTACCTTTTCAGCAATGGGGTAGTGACTATTTACAAGAACTCACAAAACAGCAAACATCGTTGTTTTGAAATTCTTTCCTGAGATGCATACACGCTCTGCGCCAGTTGCTTAAAATTCTCAGTGAATTTCTATGCTTCGCTGCTTCATTCCAGCCCTCACCCCTGCTCATCATTCTCTAAAATACATGCAACTTATTAACGTCTTTAAATGGTTAGACAACTGTCCAATCTCAACAGAATTTCAGTTCCAGGAGGAAAGTTTCCAGCCACAGCCACGTCTACACGTGTACAGTCTGTGGATGAAAGAGCTCGTGGATGAAAAGCTTAAAAATATCAGATTGGGAAAAAAAGAAGCACAAAGCATGAGGACACTTAGGAGGTGAGAGCATTGGGAAAAAACAGGACTTAAGTAGAGTTAAGCCATGTGATGACACACAGAAGCAGACCTGATGCACAGCACTGTTGCGATTTCCAAGGTGCCTATACAGGTCACTGCAAATCACATTTCAAAGCATCATTCTGTCTCCATTTTTTGTTTGTTTGGTACAAACTTTAAAAAATAGCGCTTCCTCAAGATCCAGCTATACCACTCCCAGGCATATACCCAAAAGAGTCTCAAGTAAACAATAAGGACATTTGCTCAACCATGTTTGTAGCAGCCTTATTTGTAATAGCCATCCCAGATACCCCTCAGTGGAGGAATGGATGCACAAATTGTGGTACATTTACAAAATGGAATATTACTCAGCAATGAAAAAACAAGGAAATCATGAAATTTGCAGGTAAATGGTGGGATCTGGAAAAGATCATCCTGAGTGAGCTATCCCAGAAGCAAAAAGATACATATGGTATATACTCACTCATATAGATATATAATATAGGATAAACCTACTAAAATCTGTACACCTAAAGAAACTAATCAAGAGGGAGGACTCTTGCTCAATTCCTATCGAGAAAGGCAAAGAGGATAGACATCAGAAGAAGGGAAAAAGAGGGAACAAGTCAGAAGCCTGACACAGAGGACCTCTGAAAGGCTCTGCTCTGCTGACTATCAATGCAGATGTTGAGACTTATGGGCAGCCTTTGGGCAGAGTGCAGGGAATCTTAGGAAAGAAGTGGGGAACAGTAAGATCTGGAGAGGACAGGAACTCTACGAGGAGAGCAACAGAACAAAAAAATCTGAGCACAGGGGTCTTTCCTGAGACTGATACTCCAACCAAGGACTATGCATGGAGATAATCTAAGACCCCTGCACAGATGTAGCCCATGGCAGTTCAATATCCAAGTGGGTTCCATTGCAATAGGAACAGGGACTGCCTCTGACATGAACTGATTGGCCTGCTCTTTAATTACCTCCCCCTGAGGGGGAAGCAGCATTACCAGGCCACAGAAGAAGACAATGCAGCCACTCCTGATGAGACCTAATTGACTAGGATCAGAAGGAAGGAAAAGAAGTCCTCCCCTATCAGTGGATTTGGGGAGGGGCATGCATGCAGAGGGTGGAGGAAGGGAGGGATTGGGACGGGAGGGGGGAATACAAAGTGAATAAAGTGTAATTAATAAAGAATTAAAAAAAAACACATGACCAAGCCAGGCGTGGTGGTGCACACCTGTAATTCCAACACTCAGGGAGGCAGAAGAAGGCAGATCTCTATGAGTTTGAGGGCAGCTTAGGCTATAGAGTGAGTCCAGGACAGCCAAGACTATATAGAGAAACCTTTCTCAAAAACAAACAAACAAACAAACAAACAAACAAACTTTTTTTAATCAAAAGTGCCAATCTGAGCAAAAACTTTCTGGAACACACACACACACACACACACAAACACACACACACATACACAGAAAAAGGCACATTCACCAAAACACACACCATATACACATACTGAAGAAAAGAGTTTTCCTTAAAGGGTTTCTCTCTTATTCTCTAATAAATTTTTATGTTGCCTGACATATTTAGGCTTTGTGAAAGTACTACATATGCATTTCCAAGTAAATGGACATCTCAGATAATTAATTTATTCCATTACCCATGAGAATGCAATTTGGTTTTTTTGTCAATATTAAGTGACATATTTGCAAACAATTTCAGCAGAAAAATGGAAAAAAAATATTTCCACTTATTTTCCCAGAATGTTTGTACATATGTAACAGTATTTGATGGAATTATTATTCCAATGAACTGATACATAGTCATGGTCTAGAATCTGTTGTCTGAAAATAGTTTGACCTCTATGGTATCACATTAACACAGCAGAACACAATCTCTTTTCATTTAAGAAAAAAAAATACATGTCAATATATCCATGTTAATAATGAAAAATTCATGTAGAAATCACTATGTGGAAACTGCCCCTATTTGAACTAAATGAGTCCACATCTGTCTCAGAGAGAAGAAATATGGGAAAACTACGTAAAACTAAAAAGTTTTTAATAAAGACATATGGAAACCTACTAATGTAGCAGGATATATTTATATATGAAACACAGTTACCCCATCATGGAAAAAGGAATAAGAGGACAGGTGCTAAGAATGGGTTACTTCTTTTGGAGTACTTATGTCCAAACACATCCTATTGTGACTGCCTTTTTTGCCCTCAGAACTTGATTGTAATTCCTTATTACTGAAGACACCACACACGAGTCTTTATACATGATGAAATAAAGCTGGTGCTGACCTTAAATGTCATCTCTCCTGACTAGCTTTTAGAGAATTAGAAGGTGCTTGCAAGCTCTCTGAGAAGAACTGTAGCATCGGTCACACCCACTGTGAAGCATGGAACGTACACCACTGACTGTCCTGGCAAGGCGTGTCCACTGGTGCAATAGTCTCACGGACATCATGGGAATAACCAGTTCTGATCCACAGGATGACACCTACAAGAGGTATGATTACAAGGCAAAGAACCTATGGCTACACATGTTTTAGGTCCTAAGGGAGAGCGTATTCCTATTATACTGCTAATGGGCATAATATTAAGCTAACTCCTAATGATTTATTATTATTGCCATAAAGAAACTTCTCTTTCAACTTTCACCTGAGATGATTCCATTTGTAGTAGCTGGTAACACACAGTTCCACAACTTGCCGAGATGCAGGTAATAGGAGAAGAGAGAATGCTCATCTCTAAAAGGAACATACATACTACACCGTCCTCTCCAGGCTCAAGGATCATTGCATATTGTGGAAAAGGAGGAGGATAGGGTACTAGAGCCAAAAAACTAACACAAAGTAAAAATTTAAAAAAAATATATGAAATTAAAGTAACATGTTTAGATGTTGAATTTCATAACCAGCTTATAACAATTTTTTACTGCAATAAATTCTCTTGTGAATACAATTTGAATGTTTTATTTTATTTATATGCCAGAAATTCTATTGAAAACCCAAATCTTATTTAATAGGATAAGAGAGCTGTAACACTAAATATGGGTTTTCTACCATCAAAAAATTGTAAGCTATAATCCCATGAGCAGTTCTAATCAATTTATTGAAGAATATGTAAACACATGTTCGCTAAAAACACAGCAATGTGCATTAGCCCATCTAAAACCAGTATCATTTTTATTACAATAAAAGCTGAGTTGAATTCTGTAGCTGACTATAGGAACACTCAGTTTTTGTGAATCTGGTGAGAGAAATGAATTTGATCATGAACTATAACAAAGATAAAACATCTGTCTTGAAGAAACACTAAATAAATTATTACAATCATATATAATTTATTTTAACAGGAAATAACATAATGGATAGGCACACTTACAGTTAGTCATATCTTCATTTAATTCTAAGAGAACACTATTTTTATATTAATGTATTCCAAAAAATAATGTAATATCTGAAAACAGGACCTAAAGATAACTAATACATATTAAATTGATTTTTAATTAACAAGTCCATATAAGCTGTACCTATTATGATTATAAAAGTTAAATTATGAGAACATTGCACTGACAAATGTCAGGTTTTCTGTTAAAATTATTAAACAGTGTGAGAGTATGTGCTATCAGAAATAACAAACTTCTCCATAGTGAACATTAGTACAAAGTTCTCATTAATAATATGCTGCCCATTCAACTCAGGATAGATAAAAGATAACATTTAAAGCTATCTTAATGAATTTAGATTTTATAACTCTAGTAAACATACAATTTTAGGCTTTTGGGCTATAATAACTCTGGATAAATTTTTACAATAATATTCAGATATTTCTGGACAAAATTAGAAAATATTTCTACAAAAGAATTATCCCTGTTTTAGGAAGAGGTATTATGAAGCCAGTCTCTACTTAGCCCCATGCTTAATTTTCTTCTCAAAAGAAGTTTTCTGTATGATTTTATGTATTCAATGGAAAATAAAATATGTCTTTCATATTTTCAAGCATACAACTTTGAGTCATTTATCCACGGTCAGGACAAACTGGCTAATGAACTAAATGTCATGGCTTCAAGATCAGTCAGCATGCATAAAATGGATGAAAAAGTGAATGAGAGCATAGGCTATCCACAATTGTAGGCGTCACCTGGTGACCCTGTGGACATGGTCTGCCCTTTCTATTTGGGGAAGGTACTTGTCATATATGTGTCAGTCTACAGGAAACAAGATTTCACAGTAGTGAAGTCTTGTCTTCACTTAACAACGACAATAACAAACAACTTTTATTTAGGTCTCAAACGGCAAGACTTTTCCTAGTGAATTTGAATGGGTGTATTTTTGTTCAGATGCCATCACCCTGAGAATAAGGACAATGTGGTCCTAAATTATTTTCTTTAGTAGAGGGGATGGGGTGGGAGGTGTGCTTGTCAGCAGAATGAGTTAATTGTGGCAGAAAAGCAGCACCAGTCAGCATCTTGATGTAGCAAACTGAAGGAGTGGACCTCTAATAGGAAATATAATAAACTTTCTCTGGTTTTACACTTTTAAAAGTCAAATGAAGAAAGTGAGTTCAGAGGAGTGGATTTTTACAATTTACTTATAAGTGAGCCACAGTTCTTAAAGTTCTTGATTGCTTTCTTGCTATATCAGGCATCTCAAATGCATTCAAAAATACTGAAACTAAAAGAGGTTATGACTTTTTAACATTCTTCAAAAAACATGAATTATTTAATTGAAGTTAATTTATACGGTGACGATAAATTTGAGATGTGTTGTGTCACAAGTAAAGTTCACATAAATTCAGTTTATGGTCTCAATGGGGAAAACGGCAATAATTCTCAACTAAAACCAATTTTTGACCTTCCTTGTGACAGTTTAGAAAAGTGATGAGAAAAATCTTCCAAATGGATGGTATATTTTTAAACAGTGCTTTGCTTTATACTCTCAACTTATAACCAATAAAACAAAAAGCCTTCTATAAGGTTTTTCCACAAACTGTTCACTCTAACGTGCAGAGAGCCACTCTCATTATAAAGCCAATTAACACTATGGACCAATTCTCCAACTAAGCACTTCTTAAAGCATCCTGTACAAAAATCTGAGTTGTAAAAAGTGTGCATTTAAAAACTGAAGGGTTATCGGCAACAGCTTAAAAATCTTATCCTTCAACTATTAAGAAAAAAATAGTGCAAGTTATATTTTAAGAACTGTTCTAATCCCATAAGAATATAAGACTATATAGTACTGAGAAAAATAATGAGTTCAACCAAATATATAAAAGCTGATGAAAAGTTCTGACTATTTAGCAGTTAACAATTTTCTTCTCAGTGGCTGGCTCTTTGATCACCTACCCCTGAGAGGGGAGCAGCCTTAGCAGACCACAGAGGAAGACAATGCAGACAGTCCTGATGAGACCTGATAGGCTAGGGTCAGATAGAAAGGGGAGGAGGACCTCCCCTATCAGTGGACTTGGAGAGGGACATGGAGGAAATGAAGGAAGGAGTGTGGGATTGGATGGGCATGAGGGAGGGGGGCTACAGTTGGGATACAAAATGAATACATTATAATTAATAAAAATAAATTAATTTAAAAAACTGTTTTCTTTCATGTTTTAACATAATACATATCTGAATTTTCTATATCCTATGCCAAAGTAATTTTATCTACATTTCCTGAAATCAGAAATTCTAACATAAGAGAACCCCATATAGTAAAGCATCCTTATTTTGGATAATCTGACATGGCATTCATCTTATTTGTTACCAAATAAGACATGCTTTTACATTGCTGGGCTAGCTTTAAGACACTTTCCATCAGACTTCTGATTTTAATCAAACAAAGTAGTCCTTTATGTTTATTTATTTGTTTGTTTGTTATTACAATTTATTCCCTTTGAATCCTGGCTGTTGCCTCCTCCCTCTTCTCCTCCCAGTCCAATCCTCCCTCCCTCCCTCTTCTCTGCCATGCCCCTCCCCTAGTCATCCTTAAAGACATAGCTCAATGTCCAAGAGGGTTCCCCAATAATAGGAACAGAGACTGTTCTATCTCTGACATGACTCATGGGCTGGCTCTTTGATCACCTCCACCTGAGGGGGAAGCAGCCTTACCAGACCACAGAGGAAGACAAAAAAGCTAGTCCTGATGAGAGCTCATAGGCTAGGATCAGATGGAAGAGGAGGAGGACCTCCCCTATCAGTAGACTAGGGTGGGGCATGGGAAGAGACGAGGGAGGGAGGGTGGGACTAGGAGGGGATAGGGCTACAGCTGGGATACAAAGTGAATAAAATGTAATTAATAAAAATAAAATAAAAAATAAAAAAGAGATAGCATCAGGATTAAGAACTCAAAGACCTTGTTAGGAAGCCCACCAGGAAGGAGGTCTCAGTCCTGGATGGAGGAAACTGAGGCAAGAGGAAGATGACTATCAACCAGCCAAAAATGGCCTAGAATACACTGAGTGAAGTACTGGGTGGGCTTATCAGCCTTTTCTTTCTGTATTTTGTTTACACCTTGCAATCTACTAACCAATAAAAGCATATCATGATGGTATTCACATATTTTATGATCCGTCCTTATTTCAAGGGGCCTAGTCCATGTAAATTGGAAACAAGCTTAATGGAAAGTACTAAATCTTTAACAATTCAAATGGCACACAAAAATTTCCTGTCTCCCTCCTGGTGTAATCTGCTTTCTCAGGTTGTTATAACAAAAGGGCAGTCTATTTCTTTGTTTGAAAATGTAACTCTAGTTTTTCTTCTATATACAAATAGATGTGACTTCTGCATGCCTTCCATAGTGCCCACCCTTGACTTCCAAATAGGCACTGACTCTTTTTCCTTAATCAAGTCATAGCCATGAAACACACCTGTTTTGTGATACAAATTTCAGGATACAAAATTTGTTTAACTTTTACTTGCAATCATACTATGCTAATCATTCTGTCTTAGTTTCTGATATTCTTTAGGGAACTTCACCTCTTCCTCAAAACACACCTGAAATGGTTAGAAAATGTTATTGGTGCTCTTCTAGAAATGGAATTGCTTTAAGTGAATTTAATAATGTCCAGGTTTTTAAAGTAATACGAAGGTTCAGTGAGGAAACATGGTTTAAAAGAAAGTGATTGGTTTCAGTGTAATAACATAGGAAGGTTGAGCCTGGCTACAAGCAAGTCAACAATAGCATGAAGAAGACAGACACATGAAACAAGCCAGCCTTACCAAAACCAATAAGACATCAAATCTGAGGACCACATGTCCTGTGATGCCCTTTTCCAGTTAGAGACCCTAGATTCATGCTGCCAGTTCCACCTCTACAACAGTCTTGCCCTGCAGCATCCCTACTACAGAGGAGAGTTTCCTGGCTTCCATGGAAGACTGGCATTGCCAACTCTAACTGCCCCTGTTTGTTGAGAAGTCTGAGAACCCACTAATACTGCAGAGAAGGCACTTTGAGAATAGCCGAATTCTTCCAGAAATGTACACCTGGGGTGATAAACCTCACTTAGCATGAGCCTAGCCTAGATCACTGATACCCTATTTAAACATCTGCACTAAATTGTCCCAAGACTCATCCCCAAGCCACATTCACCTGGTCTAAATCATGACATGTTTGGGTAATAGAAAACAGAGATTTAAACACTCACTCAACAAAGCATATATAATTTTCCTGTAAAAACAAACAAACAAACAACAACATCAAAAAACCCACTACAAACAACCTAACTTCAGCTGCTTAGGTATGCTCATAAGAACAATAACATAAATAATAAAATAATAGGTCTCTTTCAAGACAATATTCCCATAGTAATATTCCCCAAAGAAACTTAGAAGAAGATTTACAGTACAAAGATTTAATATTATATTAATACTCATATTAATAATATATATGATCAAAGAACTCAAAAAGGATGAATAAATGCTAGAATGAAAATCAAACACAACCATACACACACACAAACATACACTCACTCACATAGACGTGTGCACACGCATACACACACACTTAAACTAAAACAGAACAGAAAAACTAGTTGAATAAAAAGTAAAGCAATTCAGTATTAGAAAAGAGAATTCAATAAAGAGTATCTTGGAAAAAAAGGTAAAATGAAATAAAACTTATAATGAAGACTTTAAAAAATGGAGGAAAGTTTCACTAATGTTTGGCTCAAAGGGAAGATAAATTATTGAGATTTGAAGACAAGATAAAGGAATTAGATTACTAAGTCAAATAAAATATTACCTCTACAAGCCAAAACCAATTAACAGAACATTCAGGAACTTCTGAGACAGTATAAAAAGTCCAAATATCCAAATAATAGGTATAGAAAGAGATGAGAAGCAGGTCAAAGACATAGAGAATATGTTCAATAAAATAATAGAAGAAAGCTATCCTATTTTAAGGAAGTTGCTTAGATAGAATCTAATCTTAGGAAAGAGATACTTGTAATGGCCCAAGAAGCAAACAGAAAACCAAATAAACAAGACCAGAAAAGATTTTCCCCAAGCCATATCACAGTCAAAGCACTAAGCAAACAATGGGATGGGGAAGGGGAGGTATTGAAAGCTGTAAAACAGAAAGATTAAGTCACTTAAAACAGGATCTAGCCCACAGAGGAAGAGAAGCCAGGCAGTCCTGATGGGACCTGATAGGCTAGGGTCAGAGAGTAGAGTCAGAGAGGAGGACTTCCCCTCTTAGTGGACTATGGGAAAGAGAGGGAAGGGAGATGGAGGGACAGTGGGAACGGGAGATGAGGGTGGGGGCTACAACCTAGATACAATGTGAATAAATTATAAAAAAAATAATAAAACAAAACAAAACAAAAAACCCAGCAGTCCCATTGTACTAATGTGTAATTTTTCAATGAAGATCATAAAAGCCAGGTAAGTTGGGTCCAGAGTTCTACAAGTTACAAAAGAGCACAGATGACAGCCCAGACTACTAAGCAAAACTATCAATAGTAATTTAAGGAGACATGAAAATTTCTCATGATTAAATAATATAACATTATTTTTTATTTGGTTAGATATTATGTACTTTCTGGAGTGTATATACAACAATTTCACTGCAAATACCTACATCTTAAAGTCTACTGTTTTAAAAGTCTTTGTATCAAATCCAAATTATTTATGCCAATAATTTTACATAAAACATAAACTAATAAATAAATAATATAATAAACATTTTATATAAAATATGAATTGTGTCCCATCATATACTAGTATGTGGAACTAGATAAGCCAGGAATTAATTCTTAGTATGTATGATTATTTCCTTGGGAATTTATATATTTTCATGAATCTCCCATGCAGTTTCTATACACATGGTCTCTAAGTTTAGAAAAGATACAGCTACAGAAACAAACATTAGATTTACTTAAAGACTAAGAGAGAATAAAGATGACTCTTGACCAGTAGAACACTCAGTCACAATCCTACGGAAATAGTAACTTCATTTGGGGATTTTCCTTCTCTGTCCCCACCACCCCTGTGTTCTAGGGGAATGTCTTTTTATTCTTTTCTGTTAGATAGAAAATGTTTAGAAAAATGTCCCAATTAATTGTCTTTGAAATTTATAACAGTAAATGGAGGCATGTTCAAGCATAAGTAGTGAGAGTAACTAACTTAAGGGGAAAAATGTGTTCTTGAAAGTCACTCATTTAGGGAGCACGTTTCATAGGGTCTCATATTACGATAGCTGAAATCCTTTTTAATGCATGAATCGATTATCTGACATATATTTCAGGCATTTCCTTTTACTATTAGCCAACTGATTAATTCAGCTACAAACCGTCTTTTAGTAAGGCTTTGCTATAGATTTAATCATAAGCAGCATTTAAACTTTGTCACAGGATTATACATAATCATACATTTAAGTATGAACTCCTTAAGAAGATCCATCTTCAAACTCCTCCGCTGTTGTTGGGCAGAAATCTTTGACCTTGTCTACCGCCTGCATGGTGTGAACCTGGCTCCCGCTGCCTTCACAGCCAACAAAGGAAACCCTTGGTGAAACACAGGGTACAAAGGGAAGGCAGCTGATCTCAGAAAGTTACATAGAAGCTGCAAGCCTCCATTTTCCTGCAAACCCTTGTTCTAGTTTTAACCTCCATACCTTCTCCATCACCACATTGTATAGCTGGAATCCACCCTTATTTTAAGATTGAAATATCATACAGCATGAAGTCAGAACAATAATGATGGCTGGGCACTTTTAAAAATTGGTCTGATAAGACATTCTGTACCCTTCCTGTGTGTTCACATATGGCTCCTGCTAATGCAAATATTTCTTCAAAAAACATATATGTATGAAAACACGAGCACAGTGCTTGGTTTGTAATATGTTTCTTAAAAGTGTTAGTTTCCTTCTCTTGTTTTTATTTTGCCCACAAAATTCTAGCACAGTTTCCAGTGTGTGACAGAATAAATTGGCCTGCATGCCTGCATAGCTTGCCATTATGTAGCCATCTGCTTGGTGAGAAAGTGAAGGTGTGTACAGACAGAGGCTGCTCAGAAGCAAGCACTGAGCGAAGAAGTGCACTAACTCAGAGCATCTATGTTCAGGTTTACATACAAGTTCTGTTTCATCTTTCATTTCCCATCAGAAAATTAAGAGAAGCCAAATGAGTCAGTAAATGGGTGTATTTAAAGAGTAGGAGTATGTAACATCAAATATATTTTTATAGTTATAGCTCCGGCTTATACAGTTTTAAACATGATTGCTTTTGAGAAACCTGTTACCTTTTTATTTTGCTTTTCTTTACTCTACACATCACTAGAGTTTGGTTCTTCAGGCTTCATGTAATTTTCATGGAAACATTAAATAGAAATCTGGCCACTCATTACATCTTCTGTTTTTAAAATGTATTTTCTTAATTTTAAATTTGTTTAAATTCTAGAATAAGAAACTATGACCACAGATGCAGAAAAATATATGGTAGTCTTGTGTCATAATTATAACTATATTTTTCTGATACTTTAGCCTCCCACTCAGCTGTTAATTAAATGAGATTTGAATTTCAGGTACAACTCATATATATTAAAAAATATTATTTCTTAGTAATGCCACGACCTGGAATCCAATTCAGTAAATACTTACTGTGAGCTTCATATGTTCATAGCTGCCTTGAAGTGTTAAGTAAGGGAAAACAAGAGGAAAAAAATTCTCCTTTTCTGATGGTGCAGACATGGTACTGATAAGGTTCATCAGAATGAAGGGTGAGACAGCTGACTAACTCAGTCAGTGCTAACTTACAAAGTGTGCATTAAGAAAAGGCTGACAAGAGAGAGTTTTGTGGAGGCAGGATCTGAACAATTACCTGAAGGACATGAAATAGCCAAGCAGATATTCAGTGGAAGATAGCTGTAACAGAGCGGTAAGAGCTAGACCCAAGGTCCAAACATGCGAAGCTTGTTTCATGTGTTTAAGATCAGCAGAGAAACTGACTTTGTTAGAATACCTGAGTGGGCAAGGGATATTAAGTGGTCAGGCTCAATGGGTAGGACATTTGGCAACTCAGGCAGTAGACTGACTGTACCTTCGAGGGAGATGGGAATCCTAGCAGGTGGCTGCCAGAGCTGAGAAGCTGTATAGTCTAGTCTTTATAAAACTGTTCAGAACTGGGAGTAAGGAACTAAGGTCTCAAATGGAGATCTCCAGTAATCTAAGTAAGAAATCCTAGCAGTGAATAGTCATGGAAGGAAAGAACACCATCAGGTATTAATATCAATGCCCTCTACATCTATGTTGTAAATAGGTTGAAGCTAGATTTAGCAGAACTTCACAGGAGAGTATACAGTTCGACAAGGACGGTGTAATAATAATTGTTACTGGTTAAAGAGATGGCATCCTCTGCGAAATGCTTGCCTTGCAAGCAGGAGGCTCTCAAGCTGATTCCCAGAACAGAAGTAAGAGAAGTGAGGAATAATGTGCAAGCTAGTGCTGGTCACCCTAGTGACACTGCTGAGTCAGACTTGACTGCTTGACAAGCTTCAGGCCAGTGAGTGACTGTACCTAAACAATGAGAGATAGCTTATGTGGACCAACACTTGAGATTGTCCTTTCACCTCTGCACATATGAACAGACACACACTTTCCTCCCTGAACACATGTGAACATAAACACACATGAACATGTTCCCATATATAAAAGCAGCCATCAGTAATTGACTATTGCAAACTCACATGCAAATAATGTCTATAAGCTAAAGAAGTAGTTCATTTTTTTTTATTCTGTGGTACACTAAAAAAATTCTAAATTTTAACACATCCAACAACTTTACTGAATACACGTAAGGAGAAATGGGGATATAGGCTGTTAGTAGAGCTTGTATAGCATGCTGGAAGCCCTGGGGCTAATTGCCAGCATGACAGAATTCGGATGTGGTGGTAACTTGCATATATATACTAGAAATTGAAATCAGGTGACATGTTAAGAAAATAAGAAAACACAGAGTCGATAAAAATTGGCTAACTCTCTAGAATAAGTTTTGTAGTCTTAGGGAATTTTTAATTTAAAAGAGAAACCATGGACCCATTTCTTTTATTAGCTGATCTTGAAAAAGTATAGAAACTACACCTGATGGAATATATTTGTGGCACTTACATTTCACACAGTCATGCTTTGATAAATGACATGATTAATCACATGAACGTGTTGGAATATTAAGCAGACTTAAAAGCTTAGAAAAATGTTCTCTCTGTCATTAAGGAAATCGTAATTTATATTTTATGGGAAGGACATATCTGATATGTATAATAAATAATTAGAATCATAGGCATACATGTAAAATTGACATAATTGGTTCTAACCAAATTTACGAGCAAAACCAGAACATACTGAATGTGACTGCACAAGCTCCACATTTGTAACAAGTAACTAACATGAAATTTGTGAATAAACTTTTGCAAATCAAGTAATTAATTAATGGGCAAGAGTAAGAGATTAATTATTGGTCATGTAATAGAATCACAATGGAATGGTGTTGATCCTACAATCCCCCAAATTAAATTTGTGCCTACATATCTGCCTGTCTCAGCTTTCAGACTGCCAGAATTGCCTGTTTGATCTCACAAATGAAAATAACTATTTTTCCTTTTTATCAGTTTAACACAGTAAGGACGCTGTTTGTTTTAAAACTTTTACATCACAAATGGAAAACCTGAGATTTCAATGAAAAATCCTGCCTTGTCTTCTAGAATTCATATACCTAGCTTCAATGGGTAAGAAACCATTTTCAGAAAGACCACAGAGAAATCCATTTCTTAGACAGCAGCAATCCCCTCAGGCCAGCATAATCCACATAGCTCTACCTTTGCTTCAGCTTACTCAGCCAGCTATTCACAAATTTGTTAAACTAATTAGTAGTTAATTCCTTGGGTAAGCATCTAGACATATCCCTTAATTTTTTTATGAAATAGGAGTTAATAAAGAACACAGTATATACATTCAACTAAAAACAAATTTCATAAAAAATAAATAAAAATAAAAATTCAAAGGACCGCACTTCTTTATTGTATTCTTGCTTCTGTGCAAATTCCTTTATTTCCACATCCCTAAACATAGTCAAATTAATATTAAATAATGAGGATAAACGAAATTAATGCACACATAGACTCTAATACCAGGCTCAGTATGGTATAAACTTAAGTACACAGGTTTCCACACCTCACAAATATATGTACTCAAAAATATGTGCATATACATCGATATATAATTTAGACTGCATATAATTCATATTACTTATACTTATACTCAATATATTTTTACTAAAAGAAATTATTATAAAACAAATGTAGTTTAAGATGGTATTTGAGAAGCAGAAATGTGGTATTAAGCCTCTTTTTAAATATAAGAAAAAATAGTTCAATAAAGACTTCCTTGGGATTCAAAAGCTATCATCATTTGCACTCTATTGTTACATTTCATTTTTGTTCATTCTATAAAATATGAGTCTTCATAGGAAATCCAAAAATTTGTCATTTCTAGAGAGATGCTTTTCTGATAAATATCTGTTGATTCAGATATACACTTTTGATGAATAACTAGTCCTAACTCAGTCAGGTATGCTTATTAACGAGCATGCATCTCATTGCTCAAAACTTTGATAAGATGAGATTTTAGAGCAGTGCTTGTTAATATCAGTGACTGAATCAGACACACATTAATGACATCTTGTTTTTATTATGCCTTAAATATTTCTTCATGAAGCCATTGGATAATATCAGTATTAAAAAAATCTTCTTGGATTCAGTAATATAAATAGACTCTTAAGACTCCTAAAATCATTCTACAAACATTTTAGTTTGATGCTGTAAGGAGGTTCAGAATTCAGAGTGGTGAAGAATCTTTCACCACAAATACATATAAGACTCAGACTACAGCAGTGAATAAGAGTGTAGGATATAGACAATGGTGGAACATTTGCTTGCCTTGAATACAGATCTGTGTGCTACCCTCAGCACTAAGTAAAAGTTAAAATCCAACAATAGTAAAACAAATTGGCCTTTTGTACTAAGTATAATTTAAGGGCTTGAATCATTGTTTTACTAATAAAGAAAATGGAAACCAAAACAAGAACATAAGGTAAATTTCTTTAATTAAATGGAGTTATTTCCTTTGTCCAAATGCCCTAAATTTAAACAATTTCAATGCCATATACGTAATACATTACACACACACACACACACACACACACACACACACACACACACACACA
>NW_026585797.1:2870115-2901649 GCF_907164565.1 Psammomys obesus | reverse complement strand
ACACACACACACACACACACACACACACACACACACACACACACACATGCAAAACCCAGTAGTAAAAACATCATTTTCTAATGAGTTAGACCCTCCATTTACTTCAGTAGTGGTTAAACACTAGCATCCTATTGGGTAGGAGACTTGTAAACATATTAGGATGCTCACCTTGCTTTTTTCACTATTTTATTATCATCTACTACTTCTTACAGTTAAGCCAAAGAAGTCAAAATACTCATTTTCAGTATACAGAATGCAAAGTCCTGGGCCGTGCACATGTTTGTTGTATACTTAGAGATACAGACTATTGATTAAACACTACATTTTAACCCAGGGTAGCATGTTTTTCTTGGCCTACGAAAATCAAGAGTTTGGAAAGGCAGCTGTTTGACAGTTTTATTTACATTTTTCTCAGATTTTATTTTTAAAGTTGAGAACTCCTTGTGTGTTGAAATGTATCCCTACAAGGTTAGGAATCAGAAATGAAAGAACTCTACCCCTGGCTGATCACACTGGCTTCCACACAGCGCTGCTCTTTAGCGTCTTTCAGTTTGATAGCATTTTTGGATGTAGCTAAATGCCAGTTACCCTGACAAACATATATTCTACCAGCTGGATCTCCATCTGCTTCACTAAACATTTTCACACCAAATCTGTATAAAAAGCTATGTTTTCAAAGAGAGCTCCCTACAACTGAAATATTAAAATCTTAACTCCAGGAGTCCTTCCACTTAGATCCTTCACATGTGTTTCATCAGAAAACAAAACTACCTCCAACTATCCTTGGTGGTCTGTTTTTAAGCTAACAATGTTATCTTAGATCATCCATAAAGGAGAAGGATGGCTAGGATACAACAGATTTCAGAAATTTCACCCCAGCAAAACTTTTAATAATATTTGTTGATATGTTTCCTTAGAACTGTAAAATACAAAATTAATGTAATGGGTAGACTGGTTAAAAGCATCTATATTGTTTGTCCTGGAAAAGATGAATATGTTAATAATTACAAGATGTTTGTAATAAGTTCTTAACATCTTAATCAATTAATCCCTCTGTAATTAGGGACTGTCTATGCAGACAAATCAAGGAAATCTCAAGTAATTCAACAATCTTCTAGTTCAAAATCAAATTAGTCTAAGTGCCAAGGACTATTCCATAGCTCAGTGGAGAAGAATCATTTAAAAAGGAATCACCAGTCATCAGAATAGATGAGTGCAATGACACAGCAGGAGTGACAGGCTCACTGGCTCCAGAACACATAACAAAGTCCTGAGGAAAAGTTGATTTGTGCAAGAGACTTAGGGATCTGAACTCTATGGAAGGGGCAGATAGTAACAGCAAAGAACATTGTTGAACACCTTTTTTAATTGCCTTAAAAGAGATGGTATTCTAGTCGTAGGCAAAGCACTCGCCTCATGAGCACAACACTTGGGGTTCAGTTTCCAGCACTGTTAAGAAAAATCATGCACAAGAATATCTGAGCAGGTCACCATGCGGGTCATTCTTCCAGACTGGGGAGCAAAGCCAGGATGGAAGACAGTAATAGTGACTTCATCATAAATACAGGGAAACACACATCCTTACTTCCTGTCCCCACACAAGCAGGCAAGGCATTTCCAAAGATGTTAGACACCTAAGCTTCAGGATGCCATCAGCACAGCTGACAAAGGGAACTGACATAAAAGTACTATTCCTAGGAACAATTATGTTAAATTTTCTATAACTACAAAATTGTTCAAAGCACTGGAAAACAGAACACTTCCCAAGTATACTTTTCCTTCCCACTCTCCATATTTTGTTTTGCCCTTACCACACTCCTTAAAGTGCTCAGGTAAAAACAGATGGGGAGGTGAATAAAGAGAATCTCTGAAACATTTAACAAAATGAGCTATCACTTCAAACATGGTTTAATCTAAATCTATATCTTTTTATCCATTCATATATACAGATAGATATAAATAGATGGCTACAACGAGGTTTGAATCAAGAAAATATCAATGAGAAAAATGTGCTTAAGGTATTTCCCAAGAAAAGCACTTGTTATCAAATATATAATATTAAACAATGTTTTTTTTTTTTTTTTGCTAGCTCAAGAAAGATACAGTTATATTAACTGTATTCACTGAGTAAATGATACAATGACATATCTCTCCATCCATAGACATACAAAACGCTCAGGAATAATGTATTTAGGCTTATTTACCACCTAACTTCCTCACCAAATACTAGCAAATAAAACACTGTATTCACAAACTTAATTCCTCGCAATAGAAATCTCACAAGACACTTAAGGAAAACAGAGTATCAGTAGACATTGAAAGGCTAGAAAGTGGTATCTCTGCCTCCCATTAGTAAGAGTATGACAGAATCCATGTCTGTTTCTCTCAGAGATTGCCGTACACCATGAGAATACAATAAACATTTCTCAAATGAGTAGAACCAAAATCTACATCTAAATAAAGCCAGTGATTCAATGCCATCTTGAACTTGTGAAGTGCCCATGGGGACCAGAAGAAGGCATCATGAGCCTGGGGAGATAGATGGCTGAGATGGCCATGTATTGCTGAAAATTCAATCTCCGTCTTCTGAAACAGCAGGCAGCGCTCTTAACCACTGAGCCATATGCTTGGCCATCAATAAAACTTCAAATAAATTTTCTATTGATATAAAATAAATGGATAGAGTTTCTTAATGCACCTTAGATATATAACCAAACACGCAGCTAAAATTTACCTAGAATAAAATCTGAGTAGCAAGACATAATTCATCTATATACAGTGATTTACAGTAATTTACTGAAAATTACAAGTGGACAGAATAAAAAATATTATTTAAACTAAGAAATAGTTTTTTTTTTTTCATTGAGTTTTTCAGACTGCATTCTCTCCTACCTGCCAAAAAAAATTTTGTTCAGAAAAACAAACATACATTCTGTGGAACTTAGACTACCGAGAGATCAAGAAGCAATTTCTTTCCCTTTACTTATAATACAAGTGTCTTGTGAGACTATACTGTGTGGTTCTGGCTTATATTCCATAACTGGTACTTGGTGAAGATTTTTAATTCCCGATAATTCAGAAAACCTAGGGAACCCAGGACATTACAACATTACATCATAATTCACTACATACCACAAAAGCCCTGTCTTTCCTGACTGCTGCTTCATCATGCCTGCTTAAGAGTGGTCCACTCATCAAAAGCACACAACAGGTATTAAATCAGCGAGCAGGAGACCTGGGAAAACCTGTAACTGTATGCTAGAATTTTCTTAGATAGAGGCTGCAGAAGTTTTAGAAGATCACTATTATTTCTTCCTCTTTCCTGGTTAGTCAAAACATTTTTACTAGTTTCAAAGTAGGTAACTGTCAATTGTTTCACAGAGCATCTAGCCTTAGGATCTATTTATCTGCAATAGCTACATGCTATGTCTATTAACAGTCCAGGTTCTCTGTGGAGACTGTGACACAGGGGTATCAGCTACATTTATTCTCTGGATTTTTACAGACAAAAGAGACATGTGACATTTTGATGACCTCCAGAATTATCTTTTCCTTGCAAGTTTCCCTCATTATCATTGGGCACATCACTGTCATCTGCTTAGAGTATCAATACTTTGCTTTGTGGCATCAAATTCTAAATTTCCTTCCTGTTTGTCTTCTCATTATTGCTCTGATCCATTTTCTAGTTTTGTTCATCTCCCCGGGCATTCTCACTTGATCTATTTTTTTTTAATGTATTTGTACTTTTAATCTCTTCTTACATCCCTTAGTTTTATGATTTAAACTGCAAGACTATGTTATATCTCTAAATAGATTTCATATTTGCCTTGTAAACTGCAGTACCAATTAAAAGACAACTATTGCATTGTAGACTTAGCATACTTTCAAGGGATTCTCCAAAATCCTTTGCACCTCTGCCTCCGTCAAACATCAACATATAACATACTGGCGCTTTAACCATTCAGCTTCTCAAGAGTCAGTTCCTGTCCTCAAATCATAGCCTGTGCTCCTGCCTCATTGTGGACTGTGGCCTGAGTTTTTTAAGTTTAAAACAAATTCTTTCCACCCAAAATTGCTTTGGATTATGGTTTTATCATACCAACAGAAACACTAGCTAAGACATCCACATAGTTAAAGGGAACACAGCAATGCAGTATTTACTCTATTAAATTTTTAACTATGTTAAATCAAATGAGTAATTTTTCTTCTGAAGACTTGTGAAATCATAAATAACATATAATTAATATAAATAACTGTAGAGTACATTACACAAAGTCAGAAGGAAATTCAAGCCAGAAAGCATTTATCTTACTTCTCTCAAACAGCAGTAATGAGCATTCTGATTGTCAGTCATTAGCAGTTTTCACTTCAAACATTGTTGAAAGCTTTTTTTTTTTTATCATGATTTAAGCTATAGTATAAGTAACATCAATGGAAAAATGTATGCTCTTTTTATGCAAGTTAGCAGGGCCAAAACACATGTTCTAAAACCCTTCCAAATATTATACTCCACAACTAATGAATAAAGAGCTATACCAAATATCAATACTGATACCATTAGTTGCAAACCTTTAAAATAAAAAGATATCCCTTAAATAATACATTACACCCTCTAAAAAGTATGAGTGAATGTATATAAGCATTGGACCACTTTGTATTTTTCTTAAATAATAGACTTCATCTCAAACATTTTGATAATGCGTACAATATTTTTCTGTATATACCATCCTTCATACAATACAAATGTGACACAACTAGAAAGTGAAACCTGGTCTATTGTTGTATGTGCAATCTTCTCCCTAGTGCACAGCAAGTTAAATGAAACTTAGAAGCAATAGAAACATGTGCTTGGCTGTGAAGATACTGAGCAATAATGACTACTGTTAGCAATAAAAACTCCCTCTACCACAGAAGGCATCTGAAAGACCCTACCAAGCAGCGTTTCAAAAGAGATACTAAGACTCATAACCAAATCTTCAGCAGAAGGGGAGTTAGTATGACAGGGAAAGGATAGGAGCCCCACAAGTCATTTGTTTCTGAAATAATAAAAGGACACATTTCTGAAACTTTTCAACGGTATTATAAATGCTGGAGTGTTAAACTAGCACCATGTAAGTCTGTGACCCTGAAACACCTAGGCCATAACTGCCAACAATGTACAAATGACCCTACAGAATGGATATCACCACTACATAATAGGAATAAAAGCAATGAGCAGAGATGGCCTACAAGATGTCCCCTAGTTTTAATTTCCACATGTATAATAACACTCTAAAATAAAACTGCATATTAAAGGATCTTCACTGATAGATATTCTTCTAAGAAATCCAGAGGATTTTTCTTATCTTCATCCTTAAACCCTTTCTAAGTTAAACCCATTCTACAACTGTTAACAACACATCTTCCTAAACTACCCTTTATATAGTTAGAAGACACAACAATCAAGTACTGGAACTCCTCATATCAAATACAATCAGGAGACTTTTAATTTTTTTTTTCTTATATTAATCACAGGTTATTTACTTTGTATCTCAGGCGTAGCCCCCTCCTTCATTCCCTCCTAATCCCACCTTCCCTCGTCTCCTCCCCACCCTTCTCTAAGTCCTCTGGTAGGGGAGGTCCCCCCTTCCATCTGACCCTAGTTTATCAGGTCTCATGAGGACTGGCTGCAATGTCATAATCAGGAGCCTTTTAAAAAGACTTACATAAGAAAAGATTTCTTTTTTTTTTTTTCCAGAAGAGATGGTAAACTTATTTCATGTGCAGAGATAATGTTTGTTTTGTTCTGAAAATGCTTATGGAGAGTTAAGAAAATGATGAAAACAATCAGGGACAAGGATTGCTTCAAATGAAATGTGTAATGAGGCAACATTCCCTTCTCATCCAAGACTTTCCACAGTGCAATCTTTATGGGCATAGAAAACAATTTTACACTGTATATGCTATTAATCAATAATTACTTTTTCAAAGGTGCTGTTTTTTATTATTTGGTGGCTATCATAAACCATCCTGTCATTTTTCTGCATCCTGAAGCCTACTGAATGCACAAGCTTTGATTATACATTGCCTGAAGGCAGACAACATTGTGCTTCACTTCTTCACATAATTGAAGAGAAATAATGTATCAATTTTTTCAAGCATTCCATAGTACACAACTGATTTTGCAACTTCTCTGTGAGGAGCCTGACTTTGAAGGCATTTTCCTACGTGCACATGTTGGCATAGAAAGGAAACTGCACTGCCTCCCTCACATTAGGTTAAGATCAGCTAACCTGTGCAGAAGGCCTGGTGGAAGCCGAGTAGAACTGAACCAAACAGGCCCAAATAAGCAACAGATTTGAAAAAAATCACAAGTGAATAACAGTAATGGAATAAGATCTGCATAATAATGAAATATAAGCTCCTTTTTAATGGAACTGGAGTCTGATGAATGCTCTGAGCCACAAGGCCAGCCCAAATGGGGCCATTCCCACTTAAGTCTAGCAGTTATACTTATAGCTGTCACTTACTGTAAAGAGAGAACACCAGGAACCTCAAACCTACAAAACCAGGAATTTTTAAGTTTGTAATCTTTAATCAGCTATGAACCTAGAGAACACCAGAAAAATGCCATTTCTTCCTTTGCTATGTAGCTTACCTTTTTAATTATTTTCAGTTTTTTTGTGGGAGCACAACTGTCAACGTTAATAATGTTTTATTCTGTGCTATAACATGGCACCCTTGTGTATCGCAAAAAATAAACTCGTCTCGTCTATGTAAACGTTACTATTGACTTTGTGTTCCTCCTGCCAATATAGCTTAAATTCTGAAGGCAAAAGTAAAAGATATTTTATAAAGCAATTGAACATTTATTATAATTGAATAAAATATTATTTAGAATTTTTTAAATAAAAATTAAAAAAACTGGTTTGATCATCACTGTGGTGATGATCAAAATATTTCAAACAATTAAATTAAATATAAAAATATGGATCATAAGATTCCATGCACTCTGCCCAACAGTTGGCCATAAATCTCAGCATCTGCTTTGATAGTCTGCAGGGCAGAGCCTTCCAGAGGCCCTCTGTGGCAGGTTTCTAGGTTGTTTCCAGTTTTCTTTGTCTGATGTCCATCCTCTTTGCCTTTTGGGATGAGGATTGAGCATTTTAGTCAGGGTCCTCTCTCTTGATTAGTCTTTAGATGTACAGATTTTAGTAGGTTTATCCTATGTTATAAGTCTATATGAGTGAGTAGCCCATGGCAGTTTAGTGTCCAAGTGGGTTACATAGTAATGGAAAGAGGGACTGCCTCTGACATAATCTGATTGGCCTGCTCTTTGATCACCTCCCCCTGAGGGGGAGCAGCCTTACCAGGTCACAGAAGAAGACAATGCAGCCACTCCTGATGTGATCTGATAGACTAAGATCAGAAGGAAGGAGAGGAGGACCTCCCTTATCAGTGGACTTGGGGAGGGGCATGCGTGAAGAAGGGGGAGGGAGGATGGGACTGTGAGGGGAAGAGGGAGGGGATTATGGGAGGATACAAAGTGAATAAAGTGTAATAAATAAAATAAAATAAAATTAAGAAAGTAAGTATCAATACATAGTGTGTATTTCCATTAACAAAATTAAATTTTTATAAACGAAACAATTAAATACCCTGTACAATTACAGTCAGACAAACTTAATGTACATAGTCTAAAGAAGCACATTAAGTTGTCATTTCTGTTGTTCTGCAGAGAAAGCTGAACCTTTAAGGCTTTTCTATGCATTAAAACAAAGATGTTCTGAATCAAATCACAAATATCAAGGTTAAAAGTGTGATGCAAATTCATTTCCTTCCCTGGTAACCATGAATATATTTGCATGTTTCATGTTTACACTTAATACAACACAAAACTAGTATAAATTGTGATGTGAGCCCTTATTCAAATGCTTTCCGTTATGACTAGCATAATATTTATCAGAACTGACTTTCTGCAGACTTAGGATAACCATGAAATACAAAGAAGAAAAAGATAAATCACCTGGGAATGTTGACATAGGCCAGAAGCTTATTGCCCTTCCTGTTGTACTTCCACCAACCACTTCATGGGTCATCTCATCCTTGGCAATTTGGTTACCTTCTACCTACATTTTTTTTCCAAGACAGGGTTAGTCTGTATAGCCTTGGTTGTACTGGACTCACTTTGTAGATCAGACTGGCTTTGCCCAGCTCTACCTGTATTTTTTTTAATTTTATTTTTCTGCAATTTATTTATTATGTATCTTGATTAAAGCCCCCTCCCTCACCTCCCACCAGCGTCATCTTCCCTTCCTCTTTCTCTCATCTCAGTCCCACAGTCCCATAGAAAGGGGGGGGGAGTCTCTTCTTCTGCCATCTGCCCATATCTTGTAAAGTCTCATCAAGGATCCTCTTCCTTGGTGCCCTGACAAGGCCGCATCACCAGGGGAGAGTGATCACAGAGCAGGCAACCTAGGAAATCATGATAAAGGAGCCCCTGTTCCCCTCACTTGGAGATACACATGGAGACTGAGCTGCCAATGGGCCACATCTGAGCAGGGGGTCTAGTTCTTCTCCATGCATGGTCCACCATTGGTGCATCAGTCTCTTCAGGGCCCCCTGGGCTCAGATCCTTTAGCGTTGTTGATCTCCTTGTGGGACTCCAGTCCCTTTCATGTCCCTCTAATTCCACCCCCCACTTCTTCCATGAGAGTCCCTGTCCTCTGCCCAGAGTTTGGCTGTGAGTCTCAGCATATGCTTCCTTCACCTGTTGTGTGGAGCCTTTCAGAGGACCCTCTATGGTAGGCTCCTATCCTGTTTCCTCTCTTCCACCATTTCTGGCATTCATCCTGTTTGCCATTCTGAATGAGATTTAAGCATCCTCCCTAGTGTCCTCCTTAGTGTTTAGCTTCTTTAGGTCTGTAGATGGCTATCCTATATTATTTGGCTAATACCCGCTTATTATAACTGAGCATATACCATGCCTTTCTTTCTGTTTCTGGGTTACCTCACTCAGGATGATCTTTTTTAGTTCCATCCATTTGCCCGCAAATTTCATGATTTCCTTGTTTTTAATTCTACCTGTATTTTAAATGATAAATTTCCAACAACAACAACAACAAATTTGGCAGATCTGACTGCTTGGCAGTGGGTCATTAAAGTGTTAACACCATAAAGGACTGACTCCTCCATAAAACATTTTTTATAACTCCAGGCTTAATTTCTTTGCCTTCAAGAACATATGGGGATACTCAAGAAATACTGAAAAAAAAAATCCTCTTCTTCTGGTTTTACCATTAGAATAGCATGAGGTTTTGAGCTAATATGCAATATAATCATCCACACATGTGATGTATTATCTGTCTACAGTTGTAACATAAGCTTTTTGCCCTGATCAATCCTGAGACATGAATTCTATTTAAAATTTAACAGTTTCTATGGCATTTACATTATAATTCCAAAGAACTTATGAAAGTTCTGGGCACCGTGAAGGGCACAAAGAACTCCATTTTAAAAAGAGAGAGAGAGAAAACACAATGAAATAAATATATGTTTAAAAAGCACCCGTGATTTGAAAGATATACTGCTAGATTAGTTATGGAACAGTAAGAAAGAGAATGACACAAAAGGAAAAAGAGTATTGAACCTGAAGTGAGCCAGGTGAGATAATAATTATGATAGACATATCTCCGAGAATTGAAGTTTAAAAAAAAAAAATCACAGGCTTTCTAAAATGTAGACTAGAAAATGATATTTTCTAATTCTTTTATAAAACTATTTTTATTAATACATAAAGAACTATGGATTAATTTATTTCTTTTGATACTTTGTGAAATTTAAAAAAAAACATTTTTATTTAGCAATGAAATTGAGATTATTTTCATTCAAATCACAGATAGTAAAATGCTGTTACTTCTTATTGACAGTCTACAAAGATGGCTTGTTGGAGGCTGATATACAATGCATGTTTATTACTATAATATAAAAAAGGAATGTTAATACTATTCTTGCTATCCAATACAAACTGGATGTCTGTTAAAACATTTACCTTTCTAAAGCCCATATATGGTAGGTGATACAGTAAAATGTTTGCACCACAAGCATGAATACCTGCAACAATCCTTAGAACACACTTGAAAAGGCCAGGTAAGCACAATCTTGCATTCTAGGACTAATAAGTAAAGAGTTATATAGTTGAGGTTCTCTGCCCGTCATGCTAGCCTACTATGCAAGCTCCAAGTCAAAGAGACTCTGTCCCCAAAACAAATTAAATGTGTTCTGAGGAAGAACAACTAAGGGTTGGACTCTGGCCTTTAAATAAATATAATCCTGTGAGTATACACACATAGAGACACACAGAAAATTCTGATAAAAAAATTTAAAGTCACCTATTAAAAACAAAATAAAACAAAGCAAAACAAAAATGATTCAAGTATTGAACAAAACCTTCAAAGAGCAGGCAATCAAGTTCATGTCAGAGACTGCTCCTGATCCTCATACTACGGGACTGCCCTGGAGACTGAGCTATCCATGGGCTATACCTGAGCAGGGGGTCTAGTTCCTCTCCAGGTAAGGGTCAGATAGTAGGGGAGGAGGTCTTCCCCTACCAGTAGACTAGGGGAGGGACATACAGAGGAAGAGTAAAGGGGGTGAGCCTGGGAGGAGATGAGGGAGGAGGCTACAGTCAGGATACAAAGGGAATTAATTGTAATAAATAATAATAATAATAAATTTAAAAAAAGATAAAAACCAAGTTTTTCACCTACTATAAACCTTTAAAATGTAAGAGAGAAAATATGCATAATTGTCACACAATTTTCATCCAACACTATACTTGACTGCGAAGGGTAACCAGAGGAATACTCCTTAAAGTCTTTTTGAGCAATTTAGCATCAGTACACTGAGCACATGTAGAATATATATGAACGTTCTGGTTTCCACTCATACACCCTGTGTTACAGTGGCCTGAACATAGTTGTCATCATGTTGAAAGCCACAAGGGCAGCTTGTGCCGCTCTCAGAAATTTCAGTGACCTTATAAGAACAGAATGGAATAGCTTCACCCCAACAACAGGTCCCCAGTATTCTCAAACACACAATAGCAACTTCTTCTTTTGTATTATTTCCTTCTCCCTATTTAGGATTTTTATGATATACTTGAAGGATGCTCACAACAGTAAAACAAACAAACAAACAAACAAAATAGCATAAGTAAGAAATAACAAAGAGACGTAAATTAGCTCACTTGTTCTTTGTTTTGTCATTTACAGATGTGTAGGTTTGGAGTAGCTAGATAAAAAGATATGAATGAAGTTTAAATAAGAACTTAAAGGAACCATGATATCATTTACTGAATTACGGATGAAACACAACCATAATAGGGAAAATCGTCACAGAAAGCGCCTTTAAAACGTGAGTGTAATTTTACTGCTATCAAATACACAATTCAAAGCCTCACTTTTCTCTTAGGAGAGTAGCAGAACACTTGAGAATGATTATTCACAGATAAGGTTGAACAATAATGACAAAGATTAGCAGCGGTCAAAAGCAAGGTTCTAAGGACTACACACCATTTCCAAAGGTCAGAGTCATGAGGTCTTTCAGTCAGTGAACATATTTACACACTGACTTAACTGGGCAGTCAAAAGAGAACATTTCTATTCTTTGGAATATAGATTAGAAAGGAGACCTATTTTTCCATAAGTTTTTGACCAACTGTACCTATAAAAATAGTGGCTTTTCCAAATATAAAAGCAGTTTGGCCATTCTGTTGCACTGCGTTATTTTATGTTGGAAGATAGGAAATCTGATTCAAAAGTCTCAAACAGCTATTTTTAAAAAGTTTTCAGGTTTATATGAATATGTTCAGTAAATGAGAGATTTCTCATAGTGAACTAGTAAAAAGAAAATAGTCCTTTTTCTCATATGAAATAATAAGTGTCTCACAGACAGGCCTGCTCCTACTCTTAGCACTGATATCAAAGATGCAGCTCTGAGTTGGAATCAACTCAGGAAGGAAAGTAAATGTCATTGGACAAGGCAGAGGCTACAATCCAAAATATAATGGCCAGCAAGATGGCTCAGAAAGTAAAAGTACTTGGGACCCAAGTCTGGTAGTCCAATTTCAGTCTCTGGAACTCACACAGAGTAGGAGGGAAAAATAGACTCCAGTAGAGTTCTCTTACTTGCATACCTGTGCAGTGGTATGCTTTTTCTTCCTCTCTCTTTCTATCTCTAAACAATAATAATAATAACAATAAATTTTAGATATTAATTGACAAAAAGAAACAAATTTCCGAGTAACACTGGTTCTGTGTTCATTCTTCATGAGACACAGCTGTGATATAAACAAGCCTTTCCCTCTGCACTTAGTTGTTCTCCACAAAAACACACAGCGAAGAATAAAAGGAGAAAGAAAGAGAATGGGAATGTGGGACAGAAGAAAGGAGAGATTGGACTGAATGAGAAGAACTGGTAAAATACCAAGAAAGAAGAGAATGAATAGCCTAAGAATTATATCCTGTGAAAAACAAAACAAAACAAAATAAAACAAAAACAAAAAAACAACCCTGCCAACAAAAGTCAGGGGAGGAAATGAAAAACCAGAGAAACCAATTTCCTATGTAAGGGAAGGTCTGAACCCACTGCCTTTGTTATGCCCTGCTAATCCAAACAGCCCGTTGGAATCCATTTCTAAGTCTTCCTCTCTCTTAGCATGTTGCACACTTTAGTTTCATAATTCTTGATTAACACACTAAAAGTGCAAGAAATTTGCACGTGGATAAATATGCAAATGAAAGATTCATTTCGGTAAACAGATAAAGAGTAGAAACCAACTGAATATATTAAAAGAAAGAAGAGATTTTAGGTACCTTGCAAATTCACATAAAGCTAGGGAAGTGAAGATTTGCTTAGGAGAATCTGCATCAAATCATCAAAATCCAATTCTCTCTCCAGACTAACACTTTATCAAATAATAGTTCTCGTGGTCTGGCTATGAGTGGGATTTAAATTCAAATATGTATGTTTACAAGCTTATAAAACTTCTCAATGATGTTAACTGTCTGAGTATTCAATAGGAATAAAAACAAAACCAAGTAAATTCAAACTATCATACTTTCTGAAGGAGAGAAAGAATATTTGTTTACAAATCTAAGCAGGTTCAGATTATTGATCTTCAGAAGTTCAATTTTACTTTCTGAACAGAACAATTTCCAGTTCTGTTCTATTGTTCATCCTATAAAATCCTTATCATTAAATGCCATTTATCTATCCTTCAAAATATAATGAAAATTGAGTAGAAAAGCAGAACATTAGCTGTACTCTGTTGTCAAATTATACACAGTTATGATATGGTATCACTCATAAATTTTCATAGAAAGAGATTAATCAGCATTGTAATAAATTACATAAATTTGAAAGTGTATACACATGTATTCACATTCTCATGCAATATAATGACTCACCATCTGTCACATAAATTAATTGTCAAGGTCACTGAAATAAAATGCATGCATTCTCAGAATCTTTAGAAAATCATTACAGAAAGCACTTTATTGAGAAATAATGCCATTTATAGTCATTTATATCTAACAAACCTTCATTATTTCCCGGAATTAAATGGACTATGAAAGTTTTGTTCAAATACCAGGCAAATATTAGCATTATTTTCTCAAAGAATATTAGATAATTTATAATTCTTTTATAGCCCAGGTTACTGAAATTGTTATGCATTAAGACTGTAAAGACAACTTTTAAGCATAAATAAAATTATCAGCATTATCTTACTAATTTTTAACAAGATTCTGCTTTGCTACAGTTATGTTTATGCCACAAATTTCCAAAAAATTTACTGTGGCACATTAGTCCTACCAATGCATAACTGCTTAACAAATGATTAAAATGGATTATTTGCCCAAACTCAAAAAGCAATTGATTAACCTAAAATAAAGATTTATGATTCTAAATCCAGTGGCTACTTTGTCTACTCTGTCTATGTGGTCTATCTTGTCTTGGATCTACTACTACATAGAAACTGACCTTATTTTTCTGTAGGAACATAATCTCAGCTCAAGATATTTATTGCCTCACTAACAAAACTAATACTTATTTTAGGCAGAAAATACAATGAAAAAAAAAGTATGTCTAATGGATATATAGAAGAAAAGAACTCAGAAGGAAATCTCCTGTCTCTTAAATTGTTCATAAATATTAATCAAGATCCCGTTAACTCACTATATAAAGTCTCTATTATTTAACTTCAATTCCTTTATCTCTAAATACGAATGAAATGTCCATATTCTAATCTAAATGGTTTCTAGGGAATAAAAACAACTACTTAAAGATATATGCTTCCAAAGAGCGGGCCTATCTTCCCGCTGGCAGGCAGCCTAGCCAGGCCACAGAGGAAGAGGATGCAGTAGTCCTAATGAGGGTCAGAGGGCAGGGGAGGAGGGCTCCCTCTTTCTGAGGATTAGAGGGGGGGATAGAGTAGAAGAAGGAGGGAAGGTAGGACCTTGAGAAGATGAGGGAGGAGCCACAATCAGGATATAAAGTGAATAAATTATAAAACATTAAAAATAAAAATATAAAGATACAATTTTATTATTCGAAGGTTCCAAAACAGATCATCATAATGAAATACGTTTTAAACGTATCTAAAATTATGCATTTACTTCTGATTATTACCTGTATAGGGTAATAATACATTTTAGGGAAACAATTTTTATCAAAATGTATAACACAAGTTCATTAGATATATGTGCATGAGTGTGAACACGTGGGCACACACTCCTACTGAGAAATTCATAATAGTAAATAGCCTAGAATGATTCCTTCTGTTCAATTTCAGCTGTATTTGGTTCTGCAATGCAGCTTGAAAACAATTATTATGATCACATTTAATGAAAAAAAATTAAACTTTTTTTCTCCAAAAATATTTCAGATGGTAAATATGCAATTAAATTATGGCAAAGAAGAGAACAATTGTCTCCTAATGTAAAAATCCAATGCTTGGATTAAGAATAGGATTTTTATAAAGAGATGTTAAATGTTTTAAGAATACATAATTATATATTAAAATGTATTCAATTGTTTATTTAAAATAGTCAAATTAAAGTTATGCACACACTAAAAGATTAAGATAAAATTATATTTTAATGATGTGGTATTTGCTCTTATAAATATAATCATAATCTGTGATCTTGTGGCAATACATAAATGGGACATCATGAGCTAGGTTAGGGCTGTGGGCATTTACATGGAGTCATTAAACTTACATGTTTTAATTGGACTGTATATATAAGCTGCAAATAAAAGTCCAGCCATCTACTAACGAAAACAATTTAATTTTCAATTTTTAAATGAGTTCACAGCTGACTAAGGATTTCAAATATACAAAGCCCACATTCTGTAGATAACTGTGCATGTGGCTGGAAAGTACTCAGCTTTCCCCCACGGTCATATACCCTGTCTTCCAAGGTATTTTTCTGAGTGACACATTAACCTCTGTTGTGCACTGATGATCAGACGGCCTTCTCTTCTGCACAACTGACAAATCCGCCCCTTAAAATTCATCCAATAAATCCATCGTGTCATGGATTTAGAGCACTTTCAGAAAGCCAACCTATTTTTGTCCGTACTCTCATTTATTCCCTCGGAGTTCTCCACGTTTTTGAAGTGTGCTGAATAGAGAAGTAAAATACTACATAATTCCCAACTCTAAAAGCATTTTGGGCAAAAGAGCAATTGAATATTTCAAAATGTTAATGTGAATATGCACATGTAAACTAAAATGTTACAAAATAATCTGTGTCAGATGTAAACTAAAATGTTAAAAAAAAGTCAGTGTGGAAATTAAGCAGTTAAGTACAAATTTAGGCTAAAGGTGAAGAACCTAAATTCAGAGAAGGGAAAACTATAGAACATGGAGTATGAGGATATAAACTGGAAAGATAATTTTGTCTTTCTGATTTTGATTTATTTTCAATTCAATTATTTTAATTAATTTAGAAAAAAAAACCTAATTCCTAAAGAAAATAACCTACTGACAGTTAGTATCTAACTTACATCAGCAAATGGATATGTGTTAGCTGCATTTACTAACTTAGGACACATCCTCCCCTGACAGAGGCAAACAACATGGGTACACCAAGGAAGCAGACAGGACCTAGTTTTATCTTAACTTTAAGTATAACAATAATCTGTAAGTTGTGGATGTACATGTGTGATACTAAGTATAATTTATTCAGAATGTCTATCTGAAAAAAAAATCTAAGACAGAGTTTTGGGATTTGGAGCTCCTCAGATCTCTTTCAGGAGCTGCTTGGTGAAAAGACCCAAGACCCATTCAAGCACACATAATTCAGAAGGTCTGCCTGCCAGCAATAAAGGCCGAAATTGGATACTTGGTGAGATTAATTACCTAGATAGAGGTTGATAATGCAAGTCAAATGGGAATGTAATTAAAGTGCACCTTCCATGAAAATTATTCATTGCTGATGGATCAAGTGACAGATAAATCAAAAGGCATTTAAAAAAAGAGCCTACAGGTTAACTTGAAGCAGGCCCTCCCTCTTTTTAAAGCTCTGTAATTACAGGTGTGCAATTCACTCTTGCTGTTCTGTCTCCATCCAGATACCAGAAGACAAAAGGGTAGATTGTAATGTAATCTAAAAGAAACAGAAGCCAATAGGAAAACCATTAGGATCATGGTTACAAACAAAAGGTCAGCTAGACTGGAACCAGTTGGTTGGCAGCCTTCAGAAAAGAGTGTCACTCTTTGCTCATACTATAATGGAACTTACAACCATAAAGAAAGGCAAGTGATGAATTAATAAGTTGACTACTCCCTAGGGTGCAATTCTTACAGATGAAAGGCATGCTGTGGCAATCAAACAGAGTTATAAATTAGATAAATCGAACGGCATAAAACCATTTGCATCATTATTATTAAATAAAGTCTTCCTGGATGTGCTGTTAGTTCTTTACTGTCAATACATTTATTTACACCCAAGAACAGTAAAAAAATAAAATAAATAAAACCACAATGTGTTATACCAGTAGCAGTGTAATTTCAGCTACCCAGAGGAATGCTAAATCTAATTTCCACGCTGAATTCTCCTAGATATGTACTACTAAGGGTAGATAGATAAAAATATATATATATATATCCAATTAAGTGAAAATTATTGAAAAAAGCAGTTTTATATGCTACTTATTTTCCTGATCCAAATAATAGATTCATCTTTCTTTTACTGACTTCTATCAAGAATGCATATTACACTTTTTTTGTCTTCAAGACCAAACTTGATGATGTGTAGGAATCCTACCAATGTGGTAAAGGACATAATTCATTAAAAACATGCTTTTAATAAAAATATATATTTTGAATGGAGACAACAAAAATTACTATTGCTTTACTTTTATAAGCATATCATTGTATGGCTTTCTAAAATTTGATAATTTAAATTACAACTTGCAAAAATCTGAATTCAAATACATTAAAACTCTGTCTGTCCCAAATATAATATAAAAATGTTTCAAGTTTCTGAAACATAATGCCTCTCCCAAATATAATATAAAAATGTTTCAAGTTTCTGAAACATAATGCAATCAAAATCGGTTTGCATTAAGATGATCAACCCTCACTTAGAAAGACAAACAGGATGGACATTGGATGTAGGAGAAAACAAGTAACAGGACATCTACCACAGAGGGCCTGTGAAAGACTCTACCTAGCAGTGTATCAAAGCAGATACTGAGACTCATAAACAAACCTTTGGCAGAGTGCAGGGAATCATATGAAAGAAGGGGGAGTTAGTATGACTTGGAGAGGACAGGAGCTCCACCAGGACCAAATATATCAGGGCACAGGGGTCTTTTCTGAGACTGTATCTCCAACCAAGGACCATGTATGGATATAATCTAGAACCCCTGCTTGGATGTAGCCCATGGTAGCTCAGTATCCAAGTGGGTACCCTAGTAAGGGGAACAGGTACTATTTATGACATGAACTCAATGGCTGGCTCCGTCCCCGAACCCGAGGGAGGAGCAGCCCTGATAGGCCACAGAGGAGTACTTTGCAGCCAGGCCTGAAGATACTTGATAAGCTAGGGTCAGATGAAAGGGGAGGAGGTCCTCCTCTATCAGTGGACTTAGAAAGGGGCAGGGAAAAGATGAGGGAGGGAGGACAGGATTGGGAGGGATTGAGGGAGCAAGATACAGCTGGGATACAAAGTTAATAAACTGTAACTAATATTAAATAAATAAATAAATTTGAAAAACTAAATATAAATATTTAATTTAGTTCTAGTAAAGATATATTCTAAATTGTTTTATATGCTAATAAATTTGATAAGGTTCTACTTCCAGGAGTAAGAAAGTTCAGAGGCAGACAAACAGACAATAGGAGATTTCAAAAAGGGAACAGAGGCTGAAGGTAAAAACGTACAAGCAAGTCCTTAGAGTCACCAGTCTATAGCTCTCCATTCCTAAAGGTGATATAGTAAAGTTGAAATAGGCTCAGCCAACTCCCAATGTATTTTTTTTTCAGAAGACAGTGTTCTTCACATCCACAGAAGGCCCTAATGAGTAACTTAATTCCAGACAAAATATAAAATCAACTGTTCTTACATCAGAAGATTAGTTGAGGTTTGCCTAGAAAACAGACTGAAGAATCACTAGGATACAATAATTACTATCCACTCACCATTTCAAAAAGTTGAAAAAAAAAAAAAAGAAGAAGAAACTTGAAAAAGTTGGACAGCAGTTTAAAGAAAGTCCGTCAGTGTCACTTCTAACATGACAGCATTTAGTGAAGCAGGTGTGCCATAAAGAACACATTAATACCCAAGGGGTCTTGGAATACCTTCATGGCATTCTGGGTGAAATATTTTTAAACCAAAAAAATTACATAATGAGAAAATGAAATTTGATCAGTGTTAAGAAATATAGACAATAGCAAGAATAATCTCAAAATATTTAGGCAATTTTATGGTTTTGTGTGTGTATGTGTGTGTGTGAGAGAGAGACCATGTGTGTGTTTGTGTATGTGTTTTTATGTGTTTGTGTGTTTGTGTATGTGTGTACGTTTTTATAAAGATCAATCCCAGAGAGCAGCAAGTAAGTACTACCACACAAGTATGTAACCAGTTCTATGACTATCACACAAATATGCACCAAACAAAACCTTCCACATTTTAAAAAAGGTGAGCATGTGCTATGGTGCAGTTTATGACATGGTCATAAAAAAAGGAAAACAAAGGCAAGGGGAAAACAAAATAAAATATGACACATTATATAACTACAAGGGATATTAATGTCCACAGCAATATAAGTATAGTTACAGACCATGGCTATATATATTTATATCTATGAGACATATACTAAATTTATAGCAGTCAACATTAAGAATGACAACATATTACAGGAGAGATAGTTCTACATCTACAGGTTTTGCTTTCTAAAATTAACATCTCTCCTTTTTATGACCTCTATTTGTGATAGTATAGGTTCTCAACAATAATTTATTTGGGGCTAAATTTGGGTTCTTAGTGATGTCATGCATGTAAGAAAATAGAATGAAATGTCAAAACAAAGAGAAAACAAGGTTATGATAATGCATTAGAAGAGAACGACAGCCATTTCTTTCCAAACAAAACTCAGACTCATTTTCTGTCTCAGTCTTTAGCAGTTTGATAAATGTTGTATGAAATCAGCATAAAAAGCAATCTATTACAATTCAGTTCAGCCAACCCCATGCATGCCTGCTGCATATGCCACAGTGTATTTGTTTTTGACCATGGAAATAGGATTATGATATTTTCTACCTCAAATTCTCCAGCATAACTGTTTTTCATAGCTTCAAATGTTTAACTCCAATGGATTTCCTCTGTCTTCATTCGCATGACCTCCTAAGACATTTGAAACTATCAGTTCTTGGCTGAAAAAAAAAAAATCCCTTCCTAGGATTGCTGTGCCATCCTTGCTATCTAACTCAGATGCCATTCCATTCCATTTCCATCCAGCAATGCTGGTATTCTACTAGCTCTTAACCTTGGGAGATCTAAAAGAATTTTTTCATATATATATAGCTATTGCTATTTATGTTCACATCTGTACAATAAATTATATATTATATAGCCTGATACAGCCAGAGTTAATAGTTGTGCTTAAAAGTATTAAAAAAACACTTGAATAATACACTAGTGGTAATACTAAATGAGTGTTTCCTTTTTATGATATATAAATGTCTTTGTGGATGTTATGCGGAATATTCTGCATCTTTCTATATGTTGAACTTAATGACCAGATATTATCAAAATTTGAGATGCTAATTGTCTAATGTCAACATGAAATGAATAATTAAGAAGCACATGTCTTCAACCTATGGTGACTGCTTTCACACACCTCTTCTATGCTCCTTGTCTGCAACAGGGCAAGTATTACAGGTTTATATGTGTATCTCTATCACGTACTTTGTCACAGAGCATACATCATCTGCTCTGGGTGTCTCAGATTAATTTTGTTAGCATGGAGCAATTATCTCTTCCTTTCTGATTGACCTCTTTGTAAATGAAGTGCAGGAAAGTTAGATAATTTTTTATGGATCTTTCACCTCTTAATTGATTCTGTCCATTGCTTCTAAAAAAACAAAGTCATAAAAACAGATTTAAGCAAGTAAAGATCAGCCTATTGCAGTTATAATTGACAGATCTGAGAAGAAAGATCTTGATAGTGTTTTCTCCTTTACCCTATTACTTGGATCATTTGGTTAGGACTGTTAATGATCCTCGTGAATCAATGTCTTTTCTAGGTACCTCTAATTTACTGCATTGGTGGATAAATACAGATGTTTTCTGGATAGCTCTGCATCATTCCACTAGATTGCTTGTCTGAATCAAATTTGCTTCAATTCATCACCAACAAAGCAAGGAACAAAATAATCAACATTTACTCTCTATTTCAGTAGACTGGTACTGAAATGGAACAACTAAATGCTGATCAATGTTAAGACCATCTCCTACTGTTCTCAAGGTGATGCCACTATGTAGGTACAGAAATGCATGTGCATGTATCGGTGAGATGGGTAGTGAGCCTGGAGCTGGCAAGAACTGTGCCCACTAGTACATGAGTCAAAGTGTGTATTATCATCATCACTACCTGTTCACATGTACATTCATTCATACAGAGACAGCTTATGAAGCTCTAGTCTCCAACTTTTCATTGTCTGCAATGAAGTCTGTCTCCAGAATGTTCTTATTTTAGTAACAGAAATGGTTTGACAATTGGACCCACAAGAACAGATTAATGATCAAAGCTGTCTGTATACTGGAAAGTAATCACTGATATAACTGACTTGGACCAAATAAAGATTTAAAACCTTTTGTGCATCATAATAATCAGTTTGTTACTTTTATATATTTTGTATCTCCAGAAAAAGAAAATGAATTCAACAGATATTTACCAAAGATTATATTCTGAAAATATTTTTTCTTGCACATTTAATTTAGGTCCTTATGTAAACATGGTTTTGGTATTTTCTCATCTTTAAAGAAAATAGCACATTTTTGTTAAACCAATCTTCTATTTCTCATTTAAATGAATTTTTTCTTTATTTTAAAAGTGAAGTGGTTATTCTTTTGTAAATATTGTTTTATGGGATGCATTTAAGTTGGCTAATGCCTTGACTCAATAAAATTTCAGTAGCAAAGTGAAAGACCTCTATTAAGGGTAATTCATAGTGTAAAAAATACTCTACATAATACTATCATTATGGACTATTCAAGGGTAATAATCCAGCATTTATTTAAAAGAAGGGTTTTAAATTTAGTAGTTACAAATTTAATTCTCTGAAATAGTTATAAAAATTATTTCACAAGAATCCTATATACAGCACTTACTTCTTAATTATGTGCAAATTACTCTATTAAAATTGCCAAGAATATGACAAACTTTTTCAAGCCTGAGAACTAAAACAAAAATTTCTAACTAATTTGTATAGAATTTTATGGCAGCATCACTGTGCAGCCTCTATGTCTGATTAGATAATTAATCATCTTGCCTTAATCACAGAAAAAAAAAAAATCATGACTACAGGCCACTTTTACTCGTGCTCTTACTAAACAAGTGCAAACATTTTAGAGGAGGAAATCACAAACAATATGAGGCTCTACAACCCTCACAGTTTTCCCAGTACACAAAGGGGCAGATTTCATACTTGGCCTCATGTTCACAGAAAACACATATTTTCTCTCAAACTAAGGTGAAATCCAATTATTTCACAGGTGAGTAATTATATTAAATAGCATGGTCTGCTAGAACATATCATACATAGCTTTACGTAGAGTTGTTTTCTTACAGTTTTGGAGACTTGATGTCCGAAACAAAGCCCAGCAGGGTTCAGTTTTACCAAGGCTTCCGGATGAGAGATCATTGATTTTCGTCTGTGTGCTCTTACAATCTGTCCTCACATAAGTGGAAGGTGGGGAAAGCGGGGGGAAAGAACACATTCTAGGGTCCTTATAGGATCTTAGATTGTGAGGAGCCAGATTAGAGTAGGGTGTCACTTCCTTTTTCCTCCTTGTATACCCCATCACCTGATATGGGCCACATTGGGGGTCATAAGCTTTTAGAAAGGACAAAGTCCAGCTCTTCTGCTGTGATAAGATACATGTGTGTGTGCTTATGAAAGCATATTTTAATAAGACTAACACTTTTTCTACAAGACGTTCTATTTTTTTGTTGTACTTGGAGCTTTTTGTTCCTCACGGTGAGCTAATTATATCTTATAAAATTGCTGATTTTAATATTACTTTATAACCAGTAAATATTCTAGAATAAGAAATATTTTCTCAATAGCGCATTTCCTTAAAACATAAACCAAGGTTATAGATTTACAAGAAATATAAAAATTCACCACTTTAAATGGAACTAATTCATTTTATTTATCAACCATGTAAGTTGATTTGTGCCCATTTTAATCCTAGGAAAGAGATGTTTTGGGTTAATTTTCGAGAAAAATATTCGTAGTTGAATTACATTAATTTATGTGAATAAGGCTATTTCTGAAAATTAAAAACATGATGCGCTAACATCTTTTTGTATAGCTTTGGCTATGTATTATACTTTATAACATGATGTTACTGATATATTTCATTTGGAACATTACATCAATATCACAAATCACACTAAAGAGAACACTCAAATAAATCTTAGGAATCAGATCTGGGAATTGAAAAACATGAAATTAATTAAACTAAAATATGCAATTCTGTTTTTCCTTAAAGAAAGAGAGTGAAATGGCAACCAGAGATAATAGAATGTTTATCAAAGTTATTTCTCAATGATATTTTGTCAGTAATGTCCACGGGACATTATTTGATTCCCTTTTTCTCCATAATTTACCTAAGAATTCCCATATAATGATTATATAAAACTAAGCAGTTTAAGAAACAATGCTTGATATAATTACATACACACTTTTGAAAATTCTGATAGTCAATATAATTAATTGCCATAATTAGGATCAAACAATTTACTGGTGATCCTTTAAAGTCACCTTCTTAAAGTCAATGTTTTACCTGTAAAATTTCACAAAACCACTCAAATTTTTAATGAAATGATATTAGAGTGCTATAAAATAGTTCATCTATATAAAATAAAACATACTGTAAATAAGAGAAAAGAGACTAAGATATCAGTGTATGCTAGAATGTCTGTCCTACACTAACTCATGCCCAGGTACACCCTCGTGTCTTCAGAAAATGCTTGGTTCATCTTGTTTTGTTTTTCCAGAACTAAGTTTAGAGAGCTGTTTAAAGCAATTTAACTGGAATCACCAAATAATGGGGGGACAGAGCCCCAATTGGCCATCTTTTTTTAACAAATAATGCTTCCAGTAATGGGAGTAGGAAACATCTAATAGAGTTGTCTAAGTGGTCCCAGGAGAACCCCTAAATAACCCACGCAGATGCCAAGACTAAAGGTTGTTCTCCACAACATGCTAGCAAGGCCCATGGCTGAAAACAACACCTATACAAGTTATTGAACACAGAGATGTCGAGCTGGTGACCCTGAGTGTTGAAAGGACCGGGGTCCCTGGTTCTTGTGAATTCTCTTCGGCTTTTTTAGTTCTTATTGCTTGTTTTGTCCAAATCCAATGTGTAAGCCCTTGGTTTATCTTATTATATTTTATTTTATTATTATCCCTTAGAAGCTGTTCATTTTTCTAATGAGAGAGAAACAGAAATGGATGGAGGGTGCGGGGGAGAGGTGCAGAGGAACTGGTAGGAGGAAAAGGAGGACACACTGTAATCAGGATATATTACGTGAGAAAAAAAGTCTTTTTTCACTAGAAAGAGGAAAAAGAAATGTGTTGTGGATGATACACACAAATGAACAATCCATCACCAACAACTGGCTTACTCCAAAACCCAGCTCTTCTCACTGCATCAGGTCTGATTACCCAACAGCAAGGCTCGCACAGCCCTTCAGGGAAATCTTTACTGATTCAGCCCAGATCGCTGTCTTTCTCTAAACACACTCTGAACTTTGCACCCTTATTATTTTTTAAATATGATTTAATTTTATGTAATGGATCTTGTGATGTGGTGGTCACAGTCTCCTTGGTGAAGGACAAAAGAAATTATTTTACCAGCTGCTGAGATAGCTGCCAAGAAGCAGAAATCACTTCCTGCTTCCATCAGAATTTTTTTTTTTCCGTCTGAAAAATGACACCATATTCTTTCCTAGTGAAACTTACAGTCAATATCTTGGAAACACTGAAGTGTAAAATTCATTTCAACAAAGGATAACAGAGATGTTCATTAAATGGGGATCATTCCCCAGAGACAGCACAAGATTCCAACAGGAATGTCTCACAGCTCAATTCCACCCCTTCTCCACTTCTGTTTGCTTCCCTCCTCCTTGACTGTCTAGTCTCAACTCCACCCCTCAGTAAGTTTCTCATACCAAACTCTTGCTGACTGCTTCTTAGTGAGCCCGGTTTGAGAGACAATCCATTCTTTCCTGAAGGAGTTACAGCTTTTAATTCATATTTCTTCCTAAAGCTTTCCAGAGCACCAAAGCCGTCTAAAGACCATATTTAAAAACACAGTGTATAGACTTGTGCTAAGAAATGTGCACAGGTAATTTAAACAGGCAATAGGGCATTAAAATTAGCAAAGAAAGAAAGGCTAGATCAGGCTCTTCTTATAAAGCTGATAGGTTTCAGACTCAGCCAAAGACCACAAGACCTTCTTAAAAGCCTATTACAATGTTCACGAAACTCCACCACCTAGTACGGGGTCACTTTTAGTACTGTTGATAAACTAGTCCTTGGCTACACCTACTGAATATTGACTGCACAGCATCTTTCAACAGAGTCAGCCAAGGAAAGCTCAAATTTCTGAAACTTCTTCCAGTAATAAGATTTTTCTGGTGATTTTAGAAATGTCTGGCTTCTCAAACTGACTTCCTGTCATACATTTTTCAGAACAGATTACCTGTAACAAAAGCTGACTAAGGAAGGCATTTAAATTATCAGAAAAAAAAAAAAGAGTATTAGCCTAAGCTACAAGTTCACAATTATCATTTCTTTTTGAATACTCATTAAATTTGCCAGTATGTGTTACAAAACTATGGACAATCACAGGATCCCACTTCTACTGATGACACTAAGACACTCTAATGCAAATTTTAAAAAGCAAAGTTTTCAGATATTACAAAAATCAATGTAGTGGTTTGAATAACAATGGCTCCCATAGGCCCATAGGGAACAACACTATTGGGAAGTATGGCCTTGTTGGAACAGGCCTGTCACTAAAGGGGGTGGGCTCTGAAGTCTCAGAAGCTCAATCCAGTTCACCTCCTGCTGTCTACAGTTCCAGCTGTAGAATTCTCAGCTCCTTTTCCAGTACCATCTCTACCTGCATGCTGCCATGCTTTCCATATGACGAGTATGGACTGACCATCTGAAGCTGTAAGCCAGCCCCAACTTGCTGTGGTCACGGTCTCATCGCAGCAATAGAAATCCTAACTAAAACAATAATCTTCTATGCACTAAAAAATGGGTTAAGAAGTATAGGATAGATAGAGCTGGGTGTGGTGGTGCATGCCTGTAATCCTATCACTTGGGAGACAGAGGTAGATGGGTACTTGTGAGTCTGAGGCTAGCCTAGTCTACAAATCAAGTCCAGGACAGCCAAGGCTACACAGAGAAACCCAGTCTCAAACAAACAAGCAAACAAAACAAAACAAAACAAAAAAGAAATATACAAGGCACAACAACCAAATCCATTAATTTTAACTGTGATGTAGATTACAGTCATGAGAAATACTATTACTAGTTTGACCACTAACTTCTCACTCTTCTTTTAGAGCCTTCATCAAAACTGTTTGAAATATAGCAGTTTAAACTGGCTTAGAGTGTATACACCTTTACTTCCTTTGCCAGAAATATAGTACTATTAATAAGCATGAATGTCATTTTACAGATAACAGAAGGAATAAGTAAGTTATAATCAATAAGCTGGAAAAATATATTTCTGTGTAGTTGTGTAACCTACATACTCAAGGAGAACCACATTATGAACTCAGTAAAAACACACAGCACATACCTGCTTGACCAGTGGTGATGCTGACAGCTGCAAAGAGCCGCTGGGACCGGCTTAAGTCAGAAACTCCATTTACGGCTTCAACTTCGAAAGTGTAATTTGCATGGGCAAGCAGGTCCATGACAGTGACATAGTTATCCTCTAACCCCGTCTGCTGGGGCATGTATCCAATGTTACTTCCACAGGGTACACATTCTCCTTGCTCCCAACTGCACCGCTTACACAGTATTCTGTAAGTGACATCGTTCCTTCCACCATTGTCTGCTGGAGGACTCCATTCCAAACTTACAGTGGTTTGGTTGATGTTGAAAATAAGGTTCTGTGGTGCAGAGGGAGGCCCTTTGGAAGCCAAAAATAAACAGGTAGGCAAAAAGAAGAAAAATGTATACAAACTAAATGAACAATAGAATCTATGTAGGATATTAAAATTGATAAGTAGACTCTGAGCCAGAAGATGGCCTCCCATGATTTCTTTCACATAAACACTGAACTGTCTTGTTAAACAAAATCACCATGATTTCACTTGACAAGAGGTTTTACTTATTTTTTTCCTTTCATGTTGAACAAGAAGAGGATAATGACTACCTATCTATTTTTACCACAGTCATTCACACTGTTTCTTCTAAGCAATTAAAAAAAGTTAGCACACCCAAGGGAAAAGGTTGTGTGATTGTTTAAATAGTTTTCTTTTGAACCAAGTTATAGTAAGCACACTTTTTTCATTCATAATGTGCTCAAGAGTGAATGATAGCAATGAGTAGGGCTGCTATCTACTGGGCCTCTTAAATATTCATTAATTTTGAAGCACCAAAATGTAAGATTGGTTGATCATCAGGATTTTAATTCATAAAACACTACTGCTTAGTCACATTTCATGTACCATACGGCCAATAATTTGTAACAAGTTCTAAGAAATACCATATGTAAAATGTTATTACATGCATCTTAATTTGGGGGAGATAAGATTATTCTAACATTACTACTTAACTGAATTTGCTTATGAAAAGTTTTAAAAAATTAAAAGCTAAAACTTCCAGCCTTGAAGCCTGCTTTGGTGACACTCTGCTGAGTGTTATAAATGGACGGACAGGAGGTAAAAGCTTTTCTTCTTATGACTTGAACTTACTTGTGCATGCGACATATGGTGGGTCAGAAGGAGCTCTGTAGTAGCCATCTTCACATTCACATCTCGAGGATCCTTCTCGGTCAGAGAAGCTGTGGGTTGGACACCGGGAACACTGAAGATCTTGAGAGGAAGATTTGTAGAACCTGCGGCCACAGGCTGGACAGGAAACAAGTCATGAGAGAGTGGGAGGAAAAATGGGCCATCTTTTGTGAAAAATGAACTTTCCATGACCAGATATAGGTTTTGATGTATTCCAACAAGGCAAAATCATGATACAGTTTTTAAAGAAAATAATACAAACAATAGAGAAAGTTTGCACCTGCAGCTGGGCTCAGTGCAATGTTAAATAGAACCCTGGAGAGTTGGGTGACTAACTCAAGAACAATCAAAGGATGTTTGCATCAACATTTGAACTGAGTATCAGGAATAAACTTTTATATGAATATGGCTGAAATGCTTTGCCCCAAATTTCTCCAAGCTTTATAATGAGCACATGAAAGTCATACAGCAGCCTCCGCTCCACAATAGAATCGATTTTTGTTAAAAGAAATACTTAAGTGCTAAGAGCAGGAGATGACAAATCATTAGCGAAAAGGGGAGATGTGACTTGGAGTGCTTCCTGTTTCTCCTCTGCTGAGAGGGTCGAATGCTCAGGAACTAAGCAGCTGTTCTAGACAGTGAGCAGGGAGCCGCAGATACTGCAGGTACTTCCCAAGCTGACTGCTCCAACTCACTCAGCACTCATGACTGTGGGTACCCATGTGCGCTTAACATTCTTGGATATTTTATATGCTTATTTTCATCTTCAATTAAAAAACTTTTAGTATTTCAGCAATGTGGTTATTGAGGATACTCTATAACAGGTATATTAAACAGACTCAATTCATTCTTTATTAAAACATACCTGAATACTTTAATGTTGAAAAACAACTATATCTCTGAAGAAGAGTTAGTAGATATTTTATATAAATCTATTTTAGAAATTTTAATCTTATCCATTTTGAGGGGCTATTTCAAGGCAGGATCTCTCTTTCTCTGTAGTCCTGGGCATCTTTGAGCTCATTATTTTAGCCAGGCTGACCTTGGTATCAGCCTTTCTCTGCCTTCCAAGTGCTGAGACTAAGCACAAGTGCCGCCACACCTACCTCTTCTAAAAGTTTAATCCCTTACTTGAAAGTTTAGTTGGCTCTCTTTGGTGCTATTCAGAAAATTAATTAGAATTTCACTCTCTGGACAGTGGAAGGTAGGAACTATCCTACTGGAGTGTCATAATTTCCAGAAATGTTCAGTCATCCTTTGCTATTGTCTACACATTCGATATTTTGTGTACAGCTTTGAAATTTGTGAAGGTTTATTTTTATTTAGGTTTCAGGATTAAGACTGTTTACAAGATCGGTATATTATATAACATAACATTAATTTATAGATGTTCTATTCTGTGACAGATAGATCATCAGGAGCAGTACAATCTCATTGTGAATGTAACGTCCACCACTGCCCTCAGAAGCTGGCTCAGTGGATAACTGAAATAATCACATGACACAAAGACACACAATGCAGACTTACACATTCTCAGTAGCAATTATTACATGCCCGAGGTGCGAGAAAACAGGGGGCGCAAATTCAGAATCATAGCAAAGCTAACAACACACACAGATTTGAGCTTTTCCTATTAAAGGATGTCCACTGTTAAGATAAAGTCTAGTTTACACTTCTCAATGCGTGCACATGCGCACACACAAAATGTTACTTTATAAGTACTCACTAGGTCTTGCTTCCTGTTCTATCTGTATACAAAGATCTGGAAACAGTAAGGTTTCTAAATGTGAGAGAGTCTCTTCATGACACTTAGTTGTTTTTAACGGATTAGAAGAAAGAGAAAGAATTATGAGAACCACATGGCACCATGATTTGATGTTTGGCAGGTACAGTCTTTCAGATAGAAAACTGAACCAAGATAGTGGAATTCCTAAGATATTTTCTCCAATTTTTCTAAAGTCCAAATTAGAAAGTGAATTTTTTTGATGAACACTCATGATGTTGAGAATGTATCTAAAAGTCTTACTGCTCATCTTTCAAATTACATTAAATTCTATTTCCCTTTTAACAGATGGGAAAACAGATTTGAAGCAAAAGTAATCCGAGTTCTTCAAATAATTCCATTTGCCTAAGTGAAAACCTGATTTAGAACAGAGGTCTGCACACTGCTCACTACAGGATCCTCATTGTGATGCAGGCGCTCAACACTTTCAGTCACTCTAAGTGATTTTCAATAGAGCTTTATTATCTTTCCTGACACACTACTCCTAAATTTCCACTATTGTTTTAGTTTAGTGCTCTATGTAACAACACTCCGACACTTTTTAATGAGAGATGTTAAATAGACCGTCTCAATTTTACCCTGAGTTCTGGGCTGCACAATTATGGAGAGCATTCATGGCTGTAATTAAATACGGTAATACTAGAAAAGTGTTCATAATTTTTCCCTTTGAAGTAATATTCGGCTGTAGTGCAGGTAACACTGAAAATTATAAGTTGCAACAAGTGAATTCACTTAACCTCAAAGGAAACTATCAATTTAGTGTTATTAAAAGTAAGTACAAATTCTTTAGAAGAAGGGTATTAAAATAAAAGCAAAAGCATGTAAAAGCAAAACCTTTATATCTTAGGATAACGTGAGGAAGTGGGTGGTAAAAACCCTGGGGAGGAAATAACAGATGTTCTTAAAATTAGAAACTGAGATAAGAAATCTATGTAAAATAGCTAAAGTCAAATACTCAGTGAGATAAACTTATAAAGTAGGCTTGTCTAGAATACACATGAAAGAGAATTAAGTGTCCCAACTACTACAAAATGCCTGCACAGGAACTCTGGCAACTTTCCTGTAGACAAATGGATATGGTTTTCTGAAACGCACAAGGAAAAAGATTTCACAGGTAAACATATTACAAATGTGCAAACGTAAATTCTCTGTACATGTAAGTATGGACTAGACAAGAAAACCTTCATAGGAGCTGTGAAATAACCGCTTAACATTCTTCTTGCTCTGTGTTTGAATTTCTTTTTTTTTATTTTATTATTTTTTCTAATTTTATTTTTCTTATTAGTTACATTTTGTTAACTCTGTGTTCCAGCTATATCCTGCTCCCTCATTCCCTCCCCAACCCCACACTCCCTCCCTGGTCTCCTCCCTGCCCCTCCAAGTCCACTGATAGGGGAGGACCTCCTCCCCCTTCATTTGACCCTGTTTTATCAGGTATCTTCAGGGCTGGCTGCAAAATCCTCCCTTGTGGCATAACAGGACTGCTCCTCCCCTTGGGGGGGGGGAGGTCAAAGAGCCTGCCCTTGAGATCCTGTTAGAAATAGTCCGTGTTCCCCTAACTTTTGAAAACTACTTGGTTACTGAGCTACCACGGGCCACATCCGAGCAGAAGTTCTAGGTTATATCCATAGATGGTCCTTGGTTGAGTGTCAGTCTCAGAAAAGACCCTGTGCCCGGATATATTTGGTCATTGTAGAGCTCCTATCCTTTCCATATCATACTAACTCCCCTTCTTTCATATGAATCCCTGCACTCTGCTGAGGGTTTGGTTATGAGTCTTAGTGTCTGCTTTGAAACACTGCTAGGTAGAGTCTTTCAGAAGCCTTTTGCGGTAGACTCCTGTCATACGTTAATGAAACTTGAACTCAAAGCAAAATTTAATGGTGTGCAATCCTATGGAGAAATAAATTACAATAAGAAACATACCAATTTAATGTCCTGCCTTTTTAAGCTTTCACGTTTTGGTTTTTTTTTTTTTTTTTTTTTTTT
>NW_026585797.1:2844596-2870015 GCF_907164565.1 Psammomys obesus | reverse complement strand
CGTTAACTCTGTGTCCCAGCTGTATCCCGCTCCCTCATTCCCTCCCCAACCCAACACTCCCTCCCTGGTCTCCTCCCTGCCCCTTTCCAAGTCCCCTGATAGGGGAGGACCTCCTCCCCTTTCATCTGACCCTGTTTTATCAGGTATCTTCAGGGCTGGCTGCAAAGTCCTCCTCTGTGGCCTAACAGGACTGCTCCTCCCCTGGGGTGGGGGTCAAACAGCCTGCCCTTGAGATCCTATTAGAAATAGTCCGTGTTCCCCTTACTTTGGAAAACTACTTGGTTACTGAGCTACCACAGGCCACATCCGAGCAGAAGTTCTAGGTTATATCCATAGATGGTCCTTGGTTGAGTGTCAGTCTCAGAAAAGACCCTGTGCCCAGATATATTTGGTCCTTGTGGAGCTCCTATCCTTTCCATATCATACTAACTTCCCTTCTTTCATATGATTCCCTGCACTCTGCCGAGGGTTTGGTTATGAGTCTTAGTGTCTGCTTTGAAACACTGCTAGGTAGAGTCTTTCAGATGCCTTTTGTGATAGACTCCTGTCATAAGTTCAATGCACATCCCATTTGTCTTTCTAAATGAGGATTAATCACCTTCGCCTGTGTCCACTTTCTTGATTATCTTCTTTAGGTGTGTAGATTTCATTATGTTTATCATGTCTTGTAGGTCTATATAAGCGAGTATATACCAAGTTTGTCTTTCTCCTTCTGGGATACTTCACTCAGAATGATCTTTTCTAGGTCCCACCACTTGCCTGCAAATTTCATGATTTCTTCTTTTTTGATTGCTGAGTAGTATTCCATTGTGTAAAAATACCACAGTTTCTGTATCCATTCCTCCGTTGATGGACATCTGGGTTGTTTCCAAGTTCTGGCTATTACAAATAAAGCTGCTATGAACCAGAGAACTTCTTCAGCTGATAAACACCTTCAGCAAAGTGGCAGGATACAAAATCAACTCAAAAAAATCAGAGGCCCTCTTGTATACCAAAGACAAAAAGGCTGAGAAAGAAATTAGGGAAACAACACCCTTCACAATAGCCACTAACAACATAAAGTACCTTGGTGTGACTCTAACCAAGCAAGTGAAAGACCTATTTGAGAAAAACTTCAAGTCTTTGAAGAAAGAAATTGAAGAAGATCTCAGAAGATGGAAAGATCTCCCGTGCTCATGGATTGGTAGGATTAACATTGTGAAAATGGCCATCCTGCCAAAAGCAATCTACAGATTCAATGCAATTCCCATCAAAATACCAACTCAATTCTTTACAGACCTTGAAAAAAAGATTCTCAGCTTCATATGGAGAAACAAAAAACCCAGAATCTCCAAAACGATCCTGTACAACAACAGATCATCTGGAGGTATCTCCATTCCCGATCTCAAGCTGTACTACAGGGCAACAGTAATAAAAACTGCATGGTATTGGCATAGAAACAGAAAGGAGGATCAATGGAATCGCATAGAAGACCCAGAAATAAACCCACACACCTATGAATTCTCAATATTTGACAAAGAAGCCAAATCCATTCAATGGAAAAAAGACAGCATCTTCAACAAATGGTGCTGGACCAACTGGATGTCTACATGCAGAAAAATGAAAATAGATCCATATCTATCACCCTGCACAAAACTAAAGTCCAAGTGGATCAAGGACCTCAACATAAAACCAGATACTCTAAATCAGCTGGAAAAAAAAGTGGGAAACAGCCTAGAATTCATTGGCACAGGAGACAACTTCCTGAACAGAACACCAACAGCACAGGCTCTAAGAGCAACAATCAATAAATGGGACCTCATGAAACTGAAAAGCTTCTGTAAAGCAAAAGACACTGTCATCAAAACAAATAGACAGCCTACAGATTGGGAAAGAATCTTCACCAACCCTTTATCTGACAGAGGGCTAATATCAAGTATATATAAAGAACTAAAGAAGCAGAAAAGCAACAAACCAAGTAATCTACTTAAAAAATGGGGAACAGAGCTAAACAGAGAATTCTCGAAAGAGGAACGTCGAATGGCAGAGAAACACTTAAAGAAATGCTCAACCTCATTAGCCATTAGGGAAATGCAAATCAAAACGACCCTGAGATATCACCTTACACCCATCAGAATGGCCAAGATGAAAAACTCAAGTGATAGCACATGCTGGAGAGGTTGTGGAGAAAAGGGAACCCTCCTCCATTGCTGGTGGGAATGTAAACTGGTTCAACCACTCTGGAAGTCAATCTGGCGCTTTCTCAGACAACTAGGAGTAGTGCTACCTCAAGACCCAGCTATACCACTCCTAGGTATACACCCAAAATTTGCTCAAGCTTTCACGTTTTGTAACAATGTAGGTTTAAAAGTAGTATAGTGTTGCACTTCGAAGAAATGAGGTTAAGAATAAAAATTGTTTCAAATATTTATTGCCTATAAAAAATAAACTCTTACCTATGATTTTTATGTTCATTTTCTGGGTTATAGCAAATCTAGAACTGGATTCTTTTTATTGATCTTTCCATCCTTGGGCTTTTAATGAAAAATAAGTTTACTATCCTAACTCAATTTTTGTATGCTAAGTGAGTTTTGCTAATTTTTTTCTGTTCCTTAAACAGAAAGCCAGAATGAGAAAGAGTCTAGGAAAGTTCCATATACTAGACTAGAAGAATTTCCCTTGTTATAAAGCACCTACAAAATTTTATGATAGCATACAATAAGATCTGTTGTTTGCTTCCATGAAATAACGAAACTTTAATATTCAGTTATTTTTAATGACAAAACACAAAAAGTCAGTCCAGTTGCCCATTCATAAAATACTTACATAAGAATGCTCCAAAAAGAAAATATTTAAGAAAGTTGATTTTGAAGCTTCATATTTGGTTCTACTTCTGCATTCCTACTAATCACATTACCATAGTTGCCTTCCCTTTATTCCAGGTGTTAGAGCAATGAGAGCCTTGGCCTCTGAGTTGATTTCTGTCTAATGCAGTCAGCAGAACAATCGTAGCTCTGTTTTAAAGAATGTGTGCTCTAAATGAACATTCCTTAAGTCCACAGAAAACCACTCAGCATTGTTCTCTGCTCCAGGCTCAGTAATAAGGTAAAATGGCTCCTCTTCCGTCTAAAGTAGATTCAAATGTCAAGACTTGGTTTGGTTCTTTTAGTTTATGGCACATGGAGGTAAAATAGGAAGAGTCCTGTTCAATTATTTAGTACATATAGAGACTAGAACAATGCTGATATCAATGGACATGTTAACACAGGAGGATGTTCCATGATGTCCTGACCCATAGACAAAGAGCCATCAGTAGCTAATAGACAGCTAGGAAAAAGAAAAGCAGGCTTTCACAGGGATGAGCACCATAACTGATTGTCCAAAGTAGGGTTCTCAGCCATGAAACAAAAATAGACTCAGTAGGTTCTACTTAGATATCTGTGTGTGTGTGTGTGTGAGCGCGCTTGTGCGTTATGGATAAAAATCAAAGAAAAGAAGGCTATCAAATAAAGGGGAAATTAATTGGAGGGGCTTAACAGAAGATATAGTGAAAAAAGGAAAGGGAGGAAGAGGAGTAATTTAATTCTACTTCATTTAAGATATACTGAAATAAATAAATATCTTCTTTATAAAATTTTGTCCTAGGAACTCCACAGAACTCCAGGAGCCTTTGTGGTCAGGAAAGACTACCTGCTTGGGAGTGGACACATCCACCTATCCATGCATACTTGATGGCCCCCTTGACATTAGACTAGAAATCCACATGTTTTGTGGGGGGATTCCCACTGACTGTACATTAAGAAAGCTATGAAAAGACACAATTGCTGTGACTAAGTCACAGTTATAAATCATGATTGAGACTTAGATATATTTGTGTTTGCAATTATTAATGTATATTCACTATATGAAATTATGATCAAGCATGCAGTCCTGAAAACCCAGGCGCAGTGGCATCCATCTGTAATCCCAGAGTGGTTGCTGGAAGCAGGAGGACCACAAGAGACTTGCTGACCTGTAGACCCAGCCACACTGGCAGGCTCTGTGTTCAGTGAGAGACTCTGACTCAAGGAAAAATGCAGAGAGCAATCCAGCATGATGCTAACTAGCTATTGACTTCCAGCTTACACACACACACACACACACACACACACACACACACACACACACGCACACACATGCATATACCACTCAAATAAAAGTTGAACACCAGGGCGAGTTTCATTTATTGCAGTTTCATACAAGTCACAACCGTTGCTCCTATTGGACATTTTTGTTTCTAACAATAAATCAAATGTTCATTACCAGCATACTGGTAGGTCCAAAGTTGTTCCTAGACTTATAGAAGTTCATGTAAAATGCAAGATAAAAATAATCTTGTCTCAAATAATAAGATCACAATTTAAAATAAGATACTACCTAAAGCATAATGAGACTTTTAAGAAATACTAAAAAATTAAGACACACATATAAGCCAATCAAAATCATATGTAAAGAAATAAATATTATGAAATAAAACACATATAAGCAAATCACAAATAATAAATATTTCTTCACAGAACATATATAAAGGTTAATAATAAAAGGATGTAGAACAGCATTAGCCATCACAGAAAAGTAAATCGAACGTATAACGAGACCCATGTATACTGAAGAAGATGGCTACAATTGAAAAGGCTAATTAAAAAAGAGAACTGTAAAAAGGTATGAGGGTGGGAGAATCACATGAGATGGGCATCAAGTTAAAACACATGGGAATCTGGGTAGATATGATATTAAATTAGTACAGGATAAATATAAAAATAAAATTGAATATTTCATAACCACTAGGAGAAAATTAACACAAAACAGAGAATGAAAAATTGAGTGAATGGCTCTACCATTCAGTTCCTCAAAAGCATTACATTTATCAGAAAAAAAAAAAAACCCTAAATACTGACACAGAGGACAGTACAAATAAACTTGACACATAAAAGAACAAAGCCACAGAACATTACATATGTGAATCCATTTATGTGAAATATCCGTAACAGGTAAATGTGCAGTGACAGAGGTAGACTTATAGTCACCGCGAGGATAAATAAGTAGAAGCAAGCGCTGCTAGTGGGAACTGCTTCATGATGGTGGTGATGCCAGTAGCCTAAAAGTAATGTGAAGTGGCCGTGACTATACTAGAAGCTTAAATTCTGAACTTCAATGGTTGCTCTATATGGTATGTGAACTGTATTGTATTATAGCTACACTAATAATGTCGAATAATAATACAATTTTACATGTGAATGTTCAGCAGGCAAACTTTAGGAAAGAGGCTAAGTGTTCGCTGTTCACATAATTCTTTTTCAACAAATAGACTCTGTAGACAAGCATTTTATACTGTATTCATATGTAAGAATTTACTAACAAATCACTACAAACTTAGAGCATCAGTGTCTCCCCACAGATGTTCATTCAGGGCACAGCTACCTGGTGTAGATCTCACCTGTACAGAAACTTGTGATGTAACGTAAATAATCAACAGTCCAAATTTAGAGTTTATAATCTATTTTTAATTTAACTTTTGCTCATTTGTTTTGATATGATAACTGATGGGGAGCAAGCTAGCCTCAAACACACTAAGTAGCCGAGGCTGTAGTAGCCTCAGGCACCAGGCATCTGTGTCCACTTCTGATAGGATTACAGTCATGGACCATGATTCCTGACTGCAGGAGAGACCTTGACCGCATCATGCAAATTCTCACTGTTACCCTTGTTATTTGTGAGGCAAAGGTTGTCTGCTTCCCCTGATCATCTACACTCCAACTCCCTGTGAGCTAATTGAATAAAACTGGATTCTTCTTACTCCATTTCTAGACCTGTGATTTTAAGCACAATTGAACTTCTTCTGAAGGAATTGTGTGTGTCTGTGTGTTAAATATGAGGCTTTGCAGATGTTTCCGGCCGCAGAAACACAGCTGCAAAGAGTTTATTAATTATGAACTAAAGGATTGTTCTGTAATTGAAACTTTCTGGACTTTAATATTATTTTAGAATCTATGTGCATACATAGTCGACACTCTAATGAATGCCATCATTTTATTTATTGCAGATGGGTATTTTGCTTAATTCAGGACAAGTGAGTTTGTTTCCATAGGAGCTTTCAAATATTTGTGTCACATTAATATCTCTCCTTCCATGAGCAGAGGGGAAGCACAGCTTGCAGAAATAGTACTCCCCCTGCTCAATGTGCTGACCTCATCTGGGGGAGACAGTTCCAGAATCTGTATTTTAATCCTATTGACAGGCCCGCAGTGGGAATAATTACAAAAGTCAGCCTGGAATCCAGACCTCCTGTCACTGATAGGCTATGGTTTTTCACATTGAGAATGAACAGCGGGCAGGGAGGATAAAAACAACATGATGTAATGAGTACATTACAGGCTGTGAAGCACCATGCACATTAACCTATAACTAACTTGCAAAAATGTAGAAAAGAGAAGATGAAGACTATTCTGTTCGGGAAAGCAGGTACTCAAATGTCTGGAAACAATTTCAGATTTTTAAGACTGGAAAGAATAATTCATTGCAGGGAATTTAGTAAGTAAATGAATGCCTGTTATTTATTTTGGCTATTTAATTGAGTATTTAATGTATGCATGTTAGAAGGTGGAAATAAAAAACTAAATCCTTAGAAGCATTATTTTAAAAACATATAATGTGAAATGAAATAAATCTGAATGTAAAGTTTTTAAATTGTCAATTTTGATGTGATAAGTTTGCTAAGTTGGAATGTTTAAGCATTCCTGTACTAGAATACCATTGTAATTAGGCCGTCGTTATCCAAATGGTAGGAAAAGAGAATAAAAAGTGTGGTTTAAAGGTTCTAGTTCCTTTTTGTCTTCTGCATTTTCCTCTTTAAATGCTGGGACATGATAGAGAGGTAATGTGATGCAGAGAAAGAGCATTCGATTTTAAACACCTGTGTTCAAATCTTACTTGACCATGAGAGAACGTGCTTGAGGGGAAGTGATTTAACAGCAGTTCTCAGTTGCTTTTGTTGCTTTGTTATTAACTTTAAAATACTAAGTACAAAATATTTGTGGGTTTTGTTGTCTTGTTTAACTCATCTGTATGATGTTACTTATTATTTTGGAAATGTTTACAGGTAACACAGCAATCGTTTGCCAGCTGCCAAGTGACCCAACAACTAATTTAATTGAAATGGTGTCTTTAAAGCATATCTCTACATCTTCCACAGCCTTCACAGAAAGTGGTATGCAAATGCAGGGCATTCATTCAGCCTTTCAGCGAGAGTGTGGAAGAGGAAGGGATGTCTTGCAGGTACACATCAGTTTCCCTTACAGTCCCAGCTGCCTATCATTCTGGTCTATCACATCCAGCTCTCCTCAGCCACTATTTAAAGCCCTTTGCCAAGATCTGAATAATCTTATCAGTTCTCGTACGTAAAGATGCAGAAATGTCTTGTTAAAAATCATATAAAGGAGTAAATTAAAAAAAAAGTGATGTTAAGAAATATTGAAAGCAACATACCCTGTCCTTTTGAGTCTCATTCAATACTATCTGTATGTCATGGTCGGGAACTCTTCATTCTCTGTCTGACTGTCTGCCCCCTCTTTCTCACCCTCTCCCTGTTTATTTCGTGTGTGTGTGTGGGTGAGTGTGTGTGTCATACTTGCATATATATATGTTTAAATTTAGCGAACTAGGAAATCTCAAGATTTTAGTAACTTCACTGAAAAATAATTTAACCTCGAGCAATGATACCTCTATACAGAGTCTATAATAAACTGTATTATTATGGTTTCCTTGTGAGGTAAAAATGCTTAAATTAGGGCAATTAGTTTAGCAAAATCAAGTGGATTCATCTGTAGTAATTACACAGTATGGTGTATTGGAGACACAACTTCATTTTATTCACTAAGTAACGTTCTTTACTATGTTTTGAGTGAACATGAGGCTGCAACAAAGAGCCTCCACTATAGCAGGGAGGACTCTAGTCAGGGCCACAATTTATTTGTCCTATAGCCTTACTGACACCGCCAAGGTCACCTCCAAATGTCTTTCTTACATTCACTATAATGCATAGCATATACTTGACAAGTTTTGTTAAATTATTCCTTCCTTTTATTACAAATACTGAGAAAGGGCAAACAATGTAGACTACACACAAAAATACCTAACTTCTTATGAGTGAGAGTTTCTCTTTTTAAAGATCAGTACACATTATAACTTTTATAAAAATATTTCTCAAAGGATAATATTTGTATTTTTGGACTGTGAAATAGCTCAGCAGGTAAAGGTCCTTGCTGCCATTTGAAGACCTGAATTTGAGCCCTCGGAGCCCACATGGTGGAAGAGAATCATGTCCTGAAAGTTGTTCTCTGACCGCTATGCATATGCCTCAAAGCGATCGTGCACGCATACATACACACACACACAAACACACACACACACTGAATAAATGAATAATAAAATTTTGAAAAAGTTTAAAGGACTAACATTTTAAATTTTACAATAATTATTGTTTCCAGGGCTGAAATGCAGTGTGGGCTGGAGGACTGACTCAGGGTTGAGCATGTGCCAGACTTATGTTAGGTTCTAGCATGCCTCACTCCCACAGTGAGTTTGCTTTCCGTTGCTTTTACTATCTATGTGAGCTTTACAAATTTGCTCAAGTTCTTGGAGTCCAATTTTCTAATCTACAGTACAAAAATAGTAAGCTTTCAAAAGATCACTGTAAATTATAAAAACTAATGAAGTGAAAGACAAGGCACAGTGCTTGACATGAAATCATGGAATAAGCACACAATAAATAGATAAAAATTATAACTTTATAATGTCATTTTCTATATAACGCTATGATCCCATTTACATTTCTATATTTGATAAGTGTGAGGCATGTCTTCTAACAGGTGTGCATTTTGTACAGCAAGAAATGCAAATGGCTATCCAAATACAGCCAACTGATTTGTTCTGTTTGAATAATTACTGTGCACCACCTGTGTAGCCACCACCATGCTAGGATGGAGATGAAGGATGTCTCTAAAGAACAAATATGACCTGTAAAAATAACATGTTGCCATACTGACTACCTGCTTTATAAGGTATGGACAATTAGATAATGAATTTATGTGCACAGAATTTTTAAAAATCACAAAATGGCTTCCATGAATTATATAGATTGCAACTTAATATGCAACTGCCTAATTATATCCGACTTCAGTGGTGAACAGATACAATAAAGTCACCTTTTGCGGCAAAGCCATATCATTTCATCATTGTGAAGTACAGATAGACATGCAGATAGATACACATGTAAAGACTATTGTTGACGACTTATATTTAAATAAGAGAGCTATTTCTGACAGCTATTCGCTTTCCTTTCAAAGAGCCTCTTTTTGGGTCTTGGAACAGTGCAATGATCTGTAATGGTAGATTACCTCAAGTTTATAAATATTTCAACTCAACAAGAAATGTACAAATGAACACAAAAATCTGTAATTTGCTTAAGTTTAAGAAAATAAATATTTTAACTCTAGAAATATTTAAAATTAAACTATTTTGAAGGTATTTATCAATAACAGTTTGGTCTCTCATGATGTATTTAGATTATACATATTTACAGAACATACTTGCAGGATACAAAGTCAAAAAGACAGCAATTCCTTCTTAATTTCTCAATGAACACTCTCCTTCAATGGAAAGCAGTTCAACATGGCATTTTCATTACCAGTTTCCGAGAATAATTTCAAAAATGAATAAAACAAAACATAAGTGAAAGCAATCTTCACAGCTATTTTCTGGAGTCTATGTTTGCCTTATTTAGTTGGTTATAAAATGTGAATCAATGCTAAGTCTTGTGAAGCAAATAACCCTAAAGCAGTTTAAGGCCGTTTGAACATGTGGAGAGATAAATAATCATTTCTGTTATGTCAGGGGGAAATTTCTGGAGATCATAAAGAAATCTGTTTTCCCTGAAGCAGGACATTTTAAAAGATGCATCAAGATGGTGAAGAGGTTCACTCATCCTTAATTCCTGAAAATAAAAGGCAGAATAAATCTTTACAAAAAAATTATGTGCCTTGACTCAATACTTCTTTCTTTTCTTAAAAATAAAAAAATGAGCCCACTACAACATTTTTCAAAAATAGAGAAGGAAAGGAAGGAAGGGAGGGAGGAAAGGAGAGACAGAGGAAGAGAAGAAAGGAGTGAGAGAGGGAGGAAGAGAGAGATAGATAGATACAGAGAGAGAATATCCACAGACCCGTGCACATGAAGATTTGTGAGAGAAATGAAATGAGAAACAGCAAGTGTCCTCTGTCTACATCCCACACTTGCTAGAGTGTAATAGCAAACTAGGTAATTAATCGCTGGTTTTATCTCCACATCTAGCAAATACCTGGGCCATTTCTTTTCAGTTCCTTTGCACTCTGTATCCACAGTGATATGCAAACAGAAAATACAGGTACTAGTAGGATATCATTTCATCTTGCTTCAGAAAAAATACTTATGTAAGATACATAAAGTGGCAGTCTGTACAGCTTCCTTCTTTAAGATGTGAGAATTTCATATCATTTAAAAGGAGCCTCTCTCTCTCTTTGGCTTCCTGACTCTTTTCCATATAACGTATCAAAATCACAGAATTCACTGTGCCGTAGTGGTCCTCTCATTCACCATGTGTCCTGACGGTGTGATTATGACACATGTATCTATGCAATCCTGAAGCACAAGCTGTTTAACCTGTACTCATGATGGACCTGAGCTCTTACCACAAATCTACTCGCCAAGCACCTTCAACGGCTACTTCACTGACTGGCTCAATCAAATGTTTCATAGAAGTCCAATCACAGACTGGCAGGTGACATTCTGAGTGGTGGGGAGGGAGGCTTCAGCTACCTCAGGCAGGGAGTCAACCACTGGCCAGGATCTGCTTCTAATGAAACTCCCTGATACACCACACAGGCCAGCCATAGCAGAGCATATGTTTTACATGACTCCTAACATGATTCTGTAAGCACAGTTAATAGAACAACATAAATAAATGTGAGAATGACAGGAAAAACATTTTAGAAATATAATGGAACATCTTCCTTCAACATGGAAGAGAGATCAAAAGAGGGAAACAACTGAGTTATAAATCATAAGTGAGAAGAATGTCGCTGCCTCTGGGCACTATTTAAAAGCCAAATAGTAAAAGAGTAATGTCTTTGGGGGGGGATTTCTTAAAAAGACAATTTTCCCACAAATATAATAGATCTAATTATAAAAGGGAAATAATCTAGTTTTAGATTACCTACCATTGTCACACAATGAAGTATATAAAAATTTCATTTTTGAATAGAAACTTGGAACTAGACAGGCCACTATTAAAATAAATTCATATAATTAAGGTTTCTATTAGAAACTGCAAAAAAATCACTAAGGCCCTTTGTTATGGAAACCATTTTGATTTATTTCTTACTGGCTCTCTTTAAAGCAATTATTGTAGAGTGAACAAAAACTAATTTAAGTACAATGGGACATTACATCTTTTGTTACTATTTATTATAGGCATAAACACATATACATCAATTTGCCCTTATATATATTCACATTTTTACCATTATGTTTCTGGGGTAAACAATTAATTTGAACTCTGACCTACAGTATGGATATGAAAAAATATGGGTGTACTAAAACCTATTTACAGGCCCATGTGTTTCTCATTTTTTGCAGGGTTATGCTTGAACAAGGATCACATTAAAACTATAAAACACTATACATTACTAGTGAATGCAGAGAAGGCAATGGCTAGCTCTATAAAGCAATGTGCTCAACAGCAATTAGAGATGGGGATCGAACTGACAGGTTTTCTCATGGGAAAGGACAATAATGCATACTGTATATATCCAAATGAAAAATGTATCAATCATTCTTATAATTAATAGGGAAATAAACAGAACAACTTGTTTTATTTCTGTACTAATGGTGCTATAAAATAGTATTATGGATAGAGAGCTGAGAATGTATTAAATTATCTTAATATTTTAACATGGAAGCAATCTAAAAGCTGACAAAAATATAAACATATTTATCAGTACTGACAAAGAGAGAAGATAGGTTAAAAGCAGTTAAGAGAGTACACTCCAATGAAGAGGTTAAGATTAAAAAGTCGATGATAGATTATAAGTACAAAATTGTCACAGGCAGATGCTAGGTGGAATGGGTTTTAGAATAGGTTTTATAAAATGCTTAACCTGAAGTTTGCTTTTTAGTCATTGTCCAACCAAATGCAGAAAAAAAGAGTTAATAAATATGTCTAAACAGATTATTAAAATGTTAAGGGATGAATGATTTGTTACTGTGTAACTTTAGGGAAAAAGTCAAGCATTATGTAATTTTTGAAATAAGCTCTTTGTGACTGAATGGACATTACAGGAAAATAAGGAATTTAATGGTAGGGATTTTCCACTCTGCTTTGATCTCACTATAGTGAACTGAACACCAGCACCAAAGGGTAAATCAGCTTAAAAGCAAAGGTAACAAGCATCCTAAACTTATGAAAATGCAGAATTCCCTCTACCATTTTTAAGATGGTTATTTTGTAATTTACATTAGTAAATTTTAAATAAAGTTCTTAAGAAATAAGGTAGAGGGTGAATCCTTTCAAGCTATAGACGTTAAAGGACTATGTCTAGACATGATGTCAATAAAGGTTGCAAAGTTCTTTGTTCCACAGACTTAAATTCTTCTTTTTATACAGTATTGAGTATTATAAATATTTCACAAAATTAGAGTTCAGAGAAAATAATGTCATTCAAATAAGATGTATTGTCTGTGTTATCTGCATGAAACACTGGCCTTACACTAGGTCCATCTAAGTTGCTAAGTTATTCAGTTATGTGGACTTTTCCCAACTTTTCTTTTTACTTATGAAATCTCTCATGCCGCTAATACATGGCCCTGTCCTTGCAGCTCTAATGGCTTCAGAGTTATGTGTATGGTTATTTGAACATTCTTCTTTCCACATAGAAAGTTTACTACTTTGATTGTTTATATAAGATATGTTTATATAGTGACCATGTCCTGATAACTATGACACAAATTCATTAATTTTTATTAAGTCTAGAACCCCTTTAAATAAGTTATATGCTCAAGACAACTGCAAAATCTCAAAATATCCTGGTGTCTTCTGAATTATCGTATACATTTTACTTTTAATGTATGTATTAAAACAACAATTAAAGCTGCTGAGGAGGCAATATATTATATCCTCTATTTAAATGGCTGTGATACCCAAACATGATATACATAGAGGGATACATACATATGTCTTTGACATGTATTATATGTAGTGTATATTACACTTAATTTTATTATTATAATTAAAATTGCTCTACTTTGATACAAAAAGACAAAAATAAAAGTTAACAGAAATCTTTATGACTAATCACTTTCAACCTTTTCTTTAAATCAAAACCTCTGATGCAAGAAAGCAACAGGACCTCTGATCACCTCCCCCTGGAGGGTTCAGCCTTGCCAGTCCACAGAAGAAGACAAAGAAGCCAGTTCTGATAAGACCTGATAGGCTAGGCTCAGATGAAAGGGAGGAGGACCTCCCCTATCAGTGGGCTAGGGGTGGGGCATGGGGGAGAAGAGGGATGGAGGGTGGAATTGGGAGGCGATGATGGAGGAGGCCACAGCCAGAATACAAAGTAAATACATTGTAGTAAATAATAAACAAACAAAGAGTAGACCAGCCAGGCTTGGTGGGACACACTGTTCAAATTCAGCACTAAGAAGAAAGAGAAATGCTGAGATCTGTGAGCTCCAGGCCAGCCAGTCTAAATAGTGAGGTCCTGTTTCAACAACAGAGAGAGAGAGAGAGAGAGAGAGAGAGAGAGAGAGAGACCTAACAGAGACAGACAGAGAGGGGGGGAGACATAGACAGAGACAGAAAGAGAGAGATACCTAGAAAATACAAATGAGTCAAACAAGACACAATTGTCAGGTGTGGAATAGAACATTTGGCTTCTTCAACCAACACCTTGAAAGAATAGGAAGGCTTACCTTACTATGTTTAAACCACATTTAATTGAGTTTCTATTATTCTGCATTATTTTGGAAACAGGGTAGAACAGATTCTCATTCTCACCAATATCTTGCATTGTGCACTGGAATTTGATATTTCCAGTTTGCAAGATATTTACCACATAGAACTATCACACAGCATTATGTGAAAGAGTAAGACATTTTAATGATAATGTGAAATTTATGTTACTGTCTTAAGATTCATCAGATTCTCCAAAGGAATTTTTAATGTATGATAATAAAAATTAATCCTATATAATAATGTATAACATACACATATATTTGTATTCTTTCAAACATTCTTTGTAACTAGTTTGTTATATAAATCATGTACCTAACTAAAAGCACAACTGAAAATTCCTTAATAATTCAATATATATTGATTAGAGTCCTTCAATAACAGCAAATTAAGTTTAAAAAGTATATAGTCTGGGGGGAGCAGCCTTATCAGGCCACAGTAGAGGACAATGCGGCCACTTTTGATGAGAACTGATAGACTAAGATCAGAAAGAAGAGGAGAACCTCCCCTATCAGTGGACTTGGGGAGTGGCATGCATGCAGAAAGGGGAGGGAGGGTGGGATCGGGAGGGGAGGAGGGAGGGGCTTATGGGGGGATACAAAATGAATAAAGTGTAATTAATAAAAAAAATTTAAAAAAAGTATATAGAAGTTCACACATTATTCCTACTGTTTTCATGAGAGTCTTATTTGTCCTGACCAAAATTATTTGGCCTAATACACTGTTATATTGACAACAGAACAATTCTACTTATTATTCCATAATGGATAAAATATGCCAAACGCATGTTTACATTTATGTACTTTGCCACACATTGCTAAAACAGTTAACGTAACAAAGTTTGAACAATCTCATAGAATTAAAACTCTTGAGATACTCTAGCATGTAGACAATAGTACAGATAAAACATTAAATTAACTTTTGTGAGGACATAACTTCTATTTAAATCAGCTGAGTTCTTCATTGAGAGTAGAAATGAAGAATGACAGCAATGCATGGGAACAGATGCATCCAAACACACAGTTCAACAATAGGCAGAGCCGGAGGAACCCCTCAGAAAAGGAGAGGAAGGATTGCAGGAGCCAGAAAGGTCAAGGACACCATGAGAACAAGGTCCACAGAGTTAACAAAGCAGGACTCTTTGGGGCTCACAGACACTGCAGCAACAAACACAGACCCTGTCTGGGTCTGACCTTGGTCTCCGGAACATATGCTGTGGTTGGATAGCTTGGTGTTCTTGTGCGACTCCTAACAATGGGAATTAGGCTGACTCTTTTGCCTTGCAGGTGGGAAACTTTTCCTTCTACTGGGTTGCTATGTCCAGCTGTGATAGGAGGGTTTGTTCCTAGTTTTATTGTATCTTCTTCTACCATGTTCAGTTGAACTGCAGTAGGGATTTAATGCATGAGAAAAAAATAAAGCATCTATTTTTTTAGAGCAAAGGATGAACAATTTATATCATTCTGTTTTCTAACATTTTTGAAGAACATGTTTTTATTTTGTGTTTCTTGTTTTTTTCTAAAAAAATGCTAGAAAAAAATGAAAGTTTCTATTATCTTTTTTTCAAAGATAGGGTTTTGGCCATCGTTTTTTGTCTTTGCCAGTATGCTCACAGACATTTCAAGAAAAATGATTTATTACAAATAGAAGATGTGTTGAAGAATAGACAAAATAGGAGAGCATTATCTTGTCAGCAGATGCTGAGACTCATAACCAAACTTTGCACAGAGTGCAGGGAATTATATGAAAGAAGGGGGTGTTAGTAAGACCTGGAGAGGACAAGAGCTCCACAAGGAAAGCAACAGAACCAACATATCTAGGTACAGGGGTCTTTTCTGAGATTGATTCTCCAACTAAGGACCATGCATAGAGATAACCTAGAACCCTGCATGATGTAGCCCATGGCAGCTCAGTATCCATGTGGGTTCCCTAGTAAGGGGAACAGGGACTGTCTCTGACATGAACTCAATGGCTGGCTCTTTGACCACCTCCACCTGAAGGAGGAGCACCCTTGCCAGGCCACATAGGAGGACACTACAGCCAGTTCTGGTGAGACCTAATAAGCTAGGGTCAGATGGAAGGGGGGAGGACCTCCCCTATCACTGGTCTAAGAGAGGGGCATGGGAGGAAATGAGGGAAGGAGGGTCGGGTTGGGAGGGATTGAGGAAGGCAGCTACAGCTGGGATACAAAGGGAATAAAATGTAACTAATGTAAAAAATAAAAATTTAATTTAAAAAATAGTGAAATTAAGACAAGAGTTGAGAGAGGGGCCATTTTCTAGAGGACAGTCATCTAGTTACCACCAACAACCAGGTGGCAGAGTCTCCTTTCAGTCTCAATTTTAGATACTAATTTAACACCGGTATTTTACAACCAAAAAACTACAATGAATCATTCAAAAAGACAACTTATCAATCACAGTTCTTGAAAACATAAATTACAAAATGCATCCCTATATACAATTTATTTTCTAGAAAGATGTATGTTTTACTAAAAATAAACATAAAGGACATTTATAGCCATAGATTTGAAAAAATTAAAATCAGACCACATGTCTAAAGGCACATCGACAACAGAAGGTCCACATTTTAGGAGACCCAGGGCTCCCTTCACTCTTTTATTCTGACTCCCTGCATCAGATATTCAGGCATATTCCTATACCTCTTCTTTCTACTCTTAAGTAGACTTGAAAACTGTGGTTCTCAACTTGTGGGTCATGACCCCTTTACATTATAAGTCATAACAGTAGCAACATTACAGTTCTGAAGTAGCAATGAAATAATTTTATGGATGGGGGTCACCACAACAGGAGGAACTGTATTAAAGGTCACACACGTTAGGAAAGTTGAGAGACACTACTCTAAAACAATCTAAAAATTAATTACCTTTCTTAAGTTTTCTTCACCTCCTCTATTCCTTAGCTCTCTTTGCATCCTAAGACAAGTTTTCCACGATCCTTAACAATTCTTCATTCCTGACAGTACTGCACAAAAATTATGCTTTACATTCCAATTACCATGAAGGAAGTTACCGAGAAGTCTTCCTCTGAAACAGTTTCTATATGGGGTAATTCTAACACTGCCTGGAAACACCCGTAATTGCATACAGTTTTGGTAAAGGGGCATGAAGGAGATACTGTTTTTCATACCAGTATAAAAAATCCTAAGAAGGAGAAGAGGACCTCCCCTATCAGTGGACTTGGGGAGGGGCATGCATGCAGAAAGGGGGGGAGGGTGGGACCGGGAGGGGAGAAGGGAGGGGCTTATGGGGGGATACAAAATGAATAAAGTGTAATTAATAAAAGTTAAATAAAAAATTAAAAAAATCCTAAGTACTTTGTACAGTAAAGAATTATCATATACGGAGTCCCAATATACCATTGTTTAGAAATCTATCTTTACTGACAATGGGTGTCAGTTTTACTGCAAACACTGAGCTATCTCCTTGTAAATAAAGCCTAGGGCTAACTAATAAAGCAAAGAAGGGCAATACCTTAATTTTCCAAAATATTTAAACAGAAACAACATAGTATTCTTAGAAAAGATAAGTTTACCTTTTAAGTTCCCAGATTATCTGCTTAAAAATAAATCCTGTTGGAAATGCAGGTAGAAGCCAGAGAATTACCTCCATTGTCATTCTTCAGTGCTTTCTACTATCTTGGAGGGAAAGGGAGGTCAGATAAGATCTCTCACTGACTTGAAGCTTGTTAATTGCCAATGAGGCTAGACTTTTCTGATCATCAAAGCCCAGGGATCCACCTGTCCCTACCTCCCCACCACTGGGACAATAAGCACAGGTTATCACACCTGACTTTTTTTCTATGTGTGTTTTTGTGCTTGAAATAAGAGTCTTATGTTTGGTAGGAAAGCACTGTGGTGTTTAACTATCTTTCAGTCCAGGGCCATTTTCATCACCACCTCCCTTACCTTACAACTCTATCTTCTGTTTCAAATTCAAAAAGGAAAAAGAAAAAAAAAAAAAAAACACCTTTTACTTTGTCATTTCTTCAATGACAGTGAATTCTCTCCTCTACCTCCAATACCATGTTAAATAATTTTTTTTCATCATTCCTTTGAAACTTAAATTATATAGCTTCATCTAGTATTACAACTTAACACAACTACTTTCTTATATTGCCATTTTTTAAGATAATTTGTTAATCATTCAGCAAATAATATAAAGCTTCTCCTGTAGTCTTTAGATTAAGAACAAGCCACACAGTGATAACACAGACACAGTCACTGCTGTTAGAGTCCTTCACTACAGACCCTGAGCAATTGAACAAGCACTTGTAATAAATCATTCCGTGCTACAAAAGGGGATTATTGCAGAAACAAGGTAGTTGGTTTTTCACTGGTGTAGGTGAAACCACAAAGAAAGTAAATGATATTCAAGAGAATAAAGACATAAAAACTATCAGGCAAAAAAAGAAAAAAAAAAAAAAAAAGCACAGATGTTGTAAAGACCAACACACCCAGGCCGAAGAAGCAAGAAACCAGAATAAAAAGAGGGCAAGTGGACTCAGGGGTTTCATTTTATTCCAACAGAATCAGAAAGCAATCAGTGCCTTTTAAGACATTGTTAGCAGAAAAAAAGAAGAAAATGGGGAAGGGAGAAAAACATTACAAAAATGCACACAGGCAGAGAGATGAATGCAAAAAAGAAAAAAAAGGCAGTGACTGCTTTAAGAGCGCAGGACACGCAGAGTGTTCAGAGGGAGGAAGAGCACTGCAGTTCTGATGCATAGATCTCAGTCCCCAGCATATAATATTTCCACGTGCACATTACACAGCTGTGAATCCAAATTAAAACTAGTGGGACACAGAGTGCAGCCTGACGTACAACAGTAAATTGGATCTCATAGCATCGTTTGAGGTGCACGGTGAGAGCGGGGACTCAGAGAGACAAAGGAACTGCACAAATCTGAGATGTCTGTAGGAAGTTAAAATTGGTTTAGAAACTAGGCATCTATTTCTATATTCGTTTATTGTTCTATAAAGTCCCTTGCATTAGGATCTAGAATACTGGAACCTGGATTCTGCTTCTGGACAGGGGCCAGTTCTATGTTGCTTTGTGTTTATTATACAATCTAGTGTCTACTTACTGAGTGAAATTTTCTCGAAGTTGCCGAGATGAATTTGCTTACTAACAAATCATTCCACATAGAAATTGCAGATAAAGCATAAATGCATATCATATATAACTAATATAAAATCACACTGTAAATATCACAAGAAGAGATAAAGATGGATGCAGCTGAGAATCACAGTGCTTGCCTAGCATGGGAAAGGCCTGACATTAAATCTTCAGTGCCATAAAATAATAATATGATCAGCAGAGGAAAGTGATATTTCTAAGTATTGTCAGATTAAAATTACGTGGCAGTGTATCTAAACATAAACATGTACCGTGTAAACCCAGTATTTATCAATATGGATTCATTTTAAATGTTAGTCAGTTCTAGAGGGCTAAAAGACATATAAAACACTTGAATTATATTTTCTTCTAAAATCTTTCCGTTTTTTTTGTTGTTGTTGTTGTTGTTTATTCAGTTTCATTTGCCAAGTAACTATACGATCTTTATATTCTCAGCTCAAAATTTGATGAAAATATTATAATTACTCATTTTCCTATTGATAAATATGAACACTTGGCTTCAGTTTAAGAAATTAACTGGTATGTTTAATTTACTTTTGTGACTGGACACAATTATCTATTACATGTAGATAAATTGGATTTTGGATATGATAGGTAGATACAATCTTTCTATTGTAAGATAAACCTAAAGTATGCAAGAATATATACCTTAAAGCAACTATTTTAAGTAATACTTTAAAGATAATTATTGTGAAAAGACAAATGTTTGGGTGGAATTCAGATGGGGTGTGTGGGAGGTAATTATATGACTTATCAGTCGTTTCCAGGGTGAAGGAATAGCTGGCTATTCATAGCTGCACTCGGCTACCACTCCATCTACTACAATGAGATAACAGTAAGAGGTCAGGGCTTCCTAAAGCTTCTTGAAATTACCATAGGAAGACTCTCAGTACCCTTACTTTACTTTATGTGCCCATAATCTGAATTTGGGAGGTCTTATTAAATTTTAGTAGCCAGTACATGTACTGCTGGATTTGGAATTAGAATCAGCACATTCCACAGCAGCATTTCCCAAGAAACTGAGCTTGGAACCATGTGTTTTCATTAGTTTGAACATTTCTTCATACTAACTAAAGTTATTCTTTAGTGCTAAGCATCTGAATTCCTTGCCACAGTTATTAAAAAAATCAGTTTCCAGCAACATTTACAAATACCAATTTCACTTAATTGCTCCTTAACTTTAACTTTGGGAAGTTAAGAACAAAGGCAAAACAAATCCAATCCAATTAAAAACCCCATGATACCTGCACAACACTTTTAAACTGTTGTAAGATAAAGTCAATATTTTGATAGAAAAAGAAAATAGTTTTAAGTAAATTAAGAAAACTGAGATGTGAATAACAACTACTAACAATACAAAGGCAACATGTGCCTACATAAACCATCTTGTAGGATAGTAGACAATCCTAACTATTTTTGTAAAGAATGAGAAGCACTAAGGGTCGAAACACTATAACAGAAATCTTTAAGATGCCTGGGGAAAGAAATATCCATTAGTAAATGGCATTCTCACTGGGATTGCATTTCTTGAATATTCTCCATCAAGTAGATGTGAATATCAGTCCTTACACTTTACTCCAGGAAAGTGATAGGCTGAAATGAGAGCTACTAAGAATATGCAGGCACTGTGAAATTCAAGGAATTGTGCATCAAGATGGTAAGGAACAAAACACGGATAAAATTCTCTTCCTCCTTACAAAATTGGCACATTATTCCAAGTGAGGTAACAGGCAGAACCCTAGAGCAGATTAAAAGGAATTTTAGGACAAATGTTTCATTCAGTGGGCCTTTCTATATAGCAGATAACTTTCACCCAGTAAAGAAGTGCCTTGTCTTTCAACTACATTCGAAGGTTTGTATTACTATATAAAGCCTCTCTTTTTTTTTTTTTTCACTTATTCATGAATGTACTGCCAATCACTTCTGCATCACTCAGAGTTACAAAATGCAACATGGTAAGTGGTCCTTAATTTTTCTCTAAAACTATTAAAGGTTCTGCAGAAGGTGACTGCATTTCTCCACCTCCCTTGCATTTATTTTTGCTGTTGTCAGCCAATGGCCTCTAAACATTTTTGGAAAGTCTCTAGAAGAACAATGATGTCCTGTTTGGAAACAATATCTGGCATGGGTTTCTAAGATTTTAGTTCAGGTATGTATTCATCTCAAAGGATTACATCCACTAGTTTAACATCACTCTACTTTCTTCATTCTGTGTACACCTGCTGTTGGCAGCACAGTTCCAAGCAATCCTCTAAATCCCGAACTTGAAGGAAAAAAATACAAAAACATTTTATTGTAAATTATAAGGTATTCCAGAACTATTTAACCTGAAGCTAAGGAGAAAGGGTGGACAACTTGCATGAGCAAATGCAATGCTTTTAAGGGAGTATTTTATTCCACTGCTCTTTGTGACATTTTTATGTCACTGCTTTCTCTGATTTTCCCATCTCTATTTCTGTGCTTTTTTGTATCATTGCTTTCCGTGATATTTTGTATTACTTCTTTCTCTGAAAATAATGATTTCAGAAAATTGTTATCATTTTAAAATATATAGTGAAAGTATTTTCTACAGAACAAAAACCACTTCTGTCAGTATTGTTACTGTTCTCACATGTATTTGGGGATAATTAGCTAGATAGTTAACAAAAATCAGCAAGCTAATTGCAAAATAAATTAAGCAAAATTTGTTACAATTTAAACACTCTGAAACTTTCTGTATTTATATGGTTATTGAAACATGAAACCATTGAGCTAATACAGGAGAGGAAATGAGAATCTTTTGACAAAGGGTTCTTTGATTTTTTTTAATTTATTTTTTTCTTAATTACACTTTATTCAATTTGTAGCCCAACTGGAGCCCCCTTCCTCATCCCCTCCTAATGCCACTCTCCTTCCCTCATCTCATTCCATGCCCCTCCCCAAGTGCAATGATCAGGGAGGTTCTCCTCCCCTTCCCTCTGATCCTAGTCTGTTAGGTCTCATCAGGAATGGCTGCATTATCTTCCTCTGTGGCCTGGAAGACTGCTCCCCCCTTAGGGGGAGGTGATCAAAGAGCAGGCCAATCAGGTCTTGTCAGAGACAGTACCTGTTCCCATTACTAGGGAACCCACTTGGAGATTGAGCTACAAGGAAATCATGAAATTTACATGCAAATAGTGGGATATAGAAAAGATCATCCTGAGTGACTTATCCCAGAAACAGAAGGACACACACGGTATATACTCACTTATAAGTGCATATTAGACATATAATATACGATAAACATACTAAAATCTGTACACCTAAAGAAGCTAAGCGAGAAGGATGCTGGGTGTGATGATCAATTCTCATTTAGGAAGGCAAATGGGACTGACATAGGAAGAAAACAGAGACCAGGATAGGACAGGAGCCTATCACAGTGAGACTCTGAAAGACTCTACCCAGCAGGTATCAAAGCAGATGCTGAGACTCATAGCCAAACCTTGGGCAGAGTGCAGGAAATCTTATGAAACAAGGGGGAGATAGAAAGACCTGGAGGGGACAGGAATTCCATAAGGCAAGCAACAGAACCAAGAAATCTGTGCACAGGTGTCTTTTCTGAGACTAATACTCCAACCAAGGATTATGCATGGAGATAAACTCTTTGGTTTTTTTGTTTGTTGTTCTTTGGGATTTAATACCTGTGATCCTCAAAGCCATGTACCTGTTTAGTGTTTTCCCATAATAAACTGATAGCCTGCACATCTGTCAACACACACAACATATTTAAACCTGTAGCAGGAATCAGAATTTTCATTCCCAGTCAGAAATTGAAATCTGCCTTTTTTATTTCAGTTTGGAAGCTTGTTTTCTTTCCTATTAAATACTATTTTTTATACTCTTCTCCTTTGAATACACCAGCATTTCCCTAAAGATATTAAAAAACATATTCCAAATTCCTAGAAACATCTTAAAAACATGTGTTTAACTGATTACAGTTATCAGGGAAATGTTTGGAAAACTAGAAAGATTACTTAAAATTGCCATTTCTCAAGTCGTTGTCTCATATTTTAAACCCCACACACCCAAAAAAGTAGTCTTTATTTCGTGGATCATACAAATAATTAAACTTCACTCTGCTTAAAGTTTCACTGGGTCAACTTTCTCTTCAGGACAAATATGTACTCTCTGCACAGGCTCTCCATTTATCACTCAAACCTTGCTTCCTATGAATCTCCTGCTGCCTTTAGCACTTCATAGGTGTTGAGATGAGGCTCTCCTTATACCACATACATATGGAAAACTCCACTAGGATTCAATTTCAGCATATCTTCCCATTCACTTTTCTCTACTAATACTTTTTTCAAAAAATACCTCAAAAAACCCTCAGTCTACTCAAGTCATACCTAAGCCTTATCTCCATTTTATAGCCTCACTCTTTCAACACTAGAAACTGAGAGGCAAGTCATGAACACTGAGATCTTTTAGAAATGTATTTTGGAATTAATTCCTTTCCTCTTTCCATATAGCATGAAATGAGAAATCTAAAACCTAAACTAGAAGGCATCATTAAGATTTCTTGGTTAACAAGGGTGTTTCATTCTTCACTACTTTCCTACTTTTATGGAATTCAAATATCGGCTTACAAACAGCCTGATACTTAAACTAACATTTGATTATTTTCATCAGGAAGGATAGTTAGTTATATATTTGCATTATTTAACTCAATATTGAGTATCTCATAGAATGGATTCTATCTTAATGCCTCAATTTTAAACAAAAAATTCAAGTCATGGGATTAGGTAATTTGTCCAAAGTCAGGACTAGGCAATGATACAGTAAGACTTATTCCTGAGTTCTTAGGTTTCATCTCCTAATCAGAAAAATGTAACCTACAACGTGCATTAAAACATTGAAATGAAATATTCAGAGACTTCCAAGTAGCCAGGTATCGATGCCAATAATGACAATCAAAGAAAGAGCCCTCAAAAAATGAACCCCTGAGCACTCAACACAAAGACAAAATCTACGATATACACTAGGAAAACACAGTCTGAATTTTAACATAATTGCCAAGGCAGCTTGGATAACACAGCAAGCTTAAAAAGAACAATAAATGAAAACTGCAAATCCTAGGGTCACAAGAAACCCCTACTATCCTACCATTTTCCTAAGCACTAGTTCTGTCTCCAGAACATGAGTCTAATGTATCCTACTTTCAGCAAGACTCATCTTGAGTGTCTTTGCCTCAAAGTTTGCTTGTGTTAGTTCCCACCAGAACTGCTAATCATATCTTATACTCTTCTTAAAATTTGCATCTCAAACTAAATGTCATTATTAATAATTTTCAATGAGTCTTCCAATGAAAACCAGCCAGAGTATAATCTAGCTTATGAGTATCCTTTTTGTACTTATTTTTAACAAAATAAAATATAATAAGGTAAAACAAAAACTGTCATATCAAAGTTGGACAAGGCAAGCCAACAGAAACATAAAAGAGTCTCAAGAGAAGGCACTAGAATCAGAGAACCACTCACTCACACACTCAGAAGTTTAGTACAAAGGTACTAAACTGAAAGCTATGATATATATGCAGAGGTTCTAGTAAGACTTGTGCAGGCCCTATGATTGCTGCTTCAGTTTCTGTGAATTCATACAAGCCTTACCAAGCTGATTCAGAGAACCCTGTTTCCTGGCTCTATCATTTATTGTTCTTACACTCTTTCTGCCTCCTCTTCTATGGACTTCCCTGAGTTCTGAGGAAAGAGATTTGATAAAGACAAGACATTTGGAGCTATGTATTCCAAGGATTCTCTGCATAATGTCTGCCTGTGGGTCTCTGGATTAGTTTCTATCAGAGTCAGGAGGAAGACTCTCTGATGAGGGCTGAATAAAGCTTATCATTCTTGTTAGTATTAGTAGAATAATGTTTCTCCCACAAACCCAGCTATCTGGTACACTATCAATTTTGTGGTTAATACGCATTATGACAAAAAATGTCTTTACCAGCTCTCACATTTGTCTAATGAAACTTATCATAACATGTTCTGAGAGCTTTTATTTTTCTCAGGTTGAAATTTACTTCCACATAAAAATTAAAATTCATAACCAGTTTGTAATTTCCTAATATGTCCTGCACTTTGTTACTTACACATGCATGCTCTGGTGAAAACACAAATTCCAGCAGAGGTGTGCAGAATACACACAGTGTATTTTCTGATGAAAACACAAATTCCAGCAG